>NC_134488.1:52797962-53091289 GCF_040206685.1 Ascaphus truei | reverse complement strand
TATTATATTTTCGCTAGTTTATCAATATCTAATACAACGTGAATCAAAAAGGCAAAACAAACATTATGAAAACGTGTATATTTTGTTTAATCTGAAAATGTATTTCTTCAATTGATCCTATAATAAATTGGAATTTGTTTTCAACAAACAAAAACTTTTTTTCAGTCAAATCTATGTAACAAATATATTTGTATCTATTTAATTGCATCTCTTGTCTTAATATATAAAATCGAATGGTTAGTGAGGTTAGTGCTATCTGCGGTGAATCTGATTGGTCCGTGGCCACCCGGACTCTCATTGGCCAAGAGGTACGCCCCACTGTGAGGTACGCCCCACTGTGACACACACACACCCTCCCATAGTCAGCCTCCCACACGACTCTCATTGGTCAAAAGGTACAGTGACATCACTGACACACACCTCCTTCACTCTCACACACTTGCAGTGACACCATACGGCCAGAACCTCTGAGGACTCCTTGGTAAATTGACATATCACACTGTCACCCCCACACTCACCCCTGTCTACACACACACACAATCACTGTCATCCCACAAGTCTGAGTCATGCTGTCACCTGAGTTGTCACCTGTCACCCGTGTACACACACACTCACACTGTCACCCCCACACTCACACTCAACCCTGTACACACACACAGTGTCAATCCCCACAACTCAGACTCACGCTGTCACCCCGTGTAAACACACACACACACACATCACACACATTCACACTCACCCCTGTCAAACAACAACTCACAATCATGTCACCCCTGTCTACACAGTCACTCACACTCACCTCTGTCATCCCACAAACTCAGTAATGCTGTCACCCCTGTGTATACTGCTCTCTGTCATCACACAACTCAGTAATGCTGTCACCCCTGTGTATACACTGCTCTCAACCACAGTGTACACACAGCTCTCTGTCAACACACAACTGAGTAATGCTGTCACCCCTGTATATACACTGCTCTCACCACAGTGTATAACACTGCCATGGCCGCACATTACCTTAATTCTCCCTCCGCAACGGCCCGCACATTACCTTAATTGTCCCTCCGCAACGGCCCGCACACTCATGCTATGCCGTGGATTTTTGTAATTAAATTATCCCGATGGCCGCCACGCTTCTCCATCACCACACATGACCGTCACAAAACTGACGCCCATTAACTTAATTCTCCCTCCGCACGCACATTACCTTAAACACTCATGATACGGCGTGGCACTCCCTGTGCACATGGCCGTGCACAAAAAATATACCGCCACTCTCCGCAACTGCATGGCTTACAAGCACATGGCCGCCGCACACATTACACCGGCCGCCCGTCACTTTAAATACATTGCCGCCTCTCTGCACATGCCCTTCCCCCCTCGGCCGGCCGGCCACCCGGCCACACACACACACACACCTCTCCCCGCTCCAAATCACCTCTCCCCCGCTCCAAATCACCGCTCCCCCTCCCCAAATCACCGCTCCCCCTCCCCAGCGGCATCACCTATCCCCCTCCCCGCTGCAAATCACCTCTCCCCCTCCCCAGCGGCGCTCAAACTCACCTCTCCCCCATCCCCAGCGGCAATCACCTCTCCCCCCTCCCCAGCGGCGCTCAAACTCACCTCTCCCCCCTCCCCAGCGGCATCACCTCTCACCCCTCCCTGCTCCAAATCACCTCGCTTCCCGCAGCTGCCACGCGGCGCCTAAAATGGCGGGACCCCCTTCCTCCCTCGCGGCGCCGAGTCAGAAGATGGCGGCGCCCGGAAGTACAGGTAGGTGTCGCTCCCCCACCTCCGGCGCCAAACGGAACTGAGAAAGGGCGCATCAACTGAGACACGTGTGTGTGTGTGTGTGTGTGTGTGTGTGTGTGTGTGTGTGTGTGTGTGTGTGTGTGTGTGTGTGTGTCACTGTCCACTGCCCCCCCTCTTGTCCACTGCCCCCCCTCCTGTCCACTGCCCCCCCCCTCCTGTCCACTGCCCCCCCCTCCTGTCCACTGCCCCCCCCTCCTGTCCCACTGCCCCCCCCCCTCCTGTCCACTGCCCCCCCCCCTCCTGTCCACTGCCCCCCACCCCTCCTGTCCACTGCCCCCCCCCCCTCCTGTCCACTGCCCCCCCCTCCTGTCCACTTGCCCCCCCCCTCCTGTCCACCGCCCCCCCCTCCTGTCCACCCGGCCCCCCCTCCACTGTCCACCGCGCCCCCCCCCTCCTGTCCACCGCCCCCCCCCCTCCTGTCCACCGCCCCCCCCTCCTGTCCACCGCCCCCCCCTCCTGTTCACTCGCCCCCCCCCTCCTGTCCACCGCCCCCCCCCTCCTGTCCACCGCCCCCCCCCTCCTGTCCACCGCCCCCCCCCTCCTGTCCACCGCCCCCCCCCTCCTGTCCACCGTCCCCCCCCCTCCTGTCCACCGCCCCCCCCCTCCTGTCCACCGCCCCCCCTCCTGTCCACCTCCCCCCCTCCTGTCCACCCCCCCGTCCCTCCTGTCCATTACCCCCCCGTCCCTCCTGTCCACTGTCCGTCCCTCCTGTCCACTGTCCATCCCCCCCCCCCTCCTGTCCACTGCCCCCCCCTCCTGTCCACCGCCCCCCCCCCCTCCTGTCCACCGCCCCCCCCTCCTGTCCACCGCCCTCCTGTCCCTCTCCACCGCCCCCCCCTCCTGTCCACCGCCCCCCCTCCTGTCCACCTCCCCCCCTCCTGTCCACCCCCGTCCCTCCTGTCCATTACCCCCCCGTCCCTCCTGTCCACTGTCCGTCCCTCCTGTCCACTGTCCATCCCCCCCCCCCCTCCTGTCCACTGTCCCCCCCTCCTGTCCACTGTCCGTCCCCCCCCCTCCTGTCCACTGTTCGTCCCTCCCCTCTGGGGAACACGGAGGGAGAGAGAAGGGAGCGGGAAATTTTACTCACGGGCAACGCCAGGTCTCTCTCCCCCTCGCCGCTACAACTCACCTCTCTCCCTCCCCGCCGCCGCTCCAACTGGAACAGATGGCGGCGGCCGGAAGGACCCCCTTCCTCCCTCGCGGCGCCCAGTGAGAAGATGGCGGCGCACGGAAGTACAGGTAGGTGTCGCGTGTGTCACTTCCCCACCCCCCCACTTCACCCCCCCCCTACCCACCCCCCCCTCCAGCTTCCCAGAGCACTCTCTCTACGGCTCAACATCCCCAAGGAGCAGGAGGAGGGCGGCAGGGACTTAATGCTGCTAGGTGAGGAAATGCAGGGGGAGGAATCCATGCCTTTGAGGTGCCCCCCCCCCCTGCCTTTGACGCCACCCTCCCCTCTCCCTTTGACGCCCCCCCCCCTCCCTTTGACGCCCCCCCCTCCCTTTGACGCCCCCCCCTGCCTTTGACGCCCCCCCCCCCCCCTGCCTTTTGACGCCCCCCCCCTGCCTCCGGCCAACGCCGGGTATACACACACACCTCTCCTCCCCCCCATCACACTCACCTCCCTCTCCGGCGCTGACTCCCCTCCCCGCCCCCCTCCCCCTGCCTTTCACGCCCCCCCTCCCTGCCTCCGGCCAACGCCGGGTATACACACACACCCTCCTACACCCCCATCACACTCACCTCCCTCCCCGCCGCTCATTCACCTCCCTGGCGCTGACCCACCTCCCCTCCCAGGCCGCTGACCCACCTCCCCTCCCCGCCGCTGACTCACTTCCCCTCCCCTGACTCCCCTCCCTGGTGCTCCCCTCCCCGGCGCTCCACTCAATCACCTCCAACACACTGACTGACACACACACACGCTGACTGACGCACACACGCACACTAACTGACGCCGCCAGCACACACACTGACTGACACACACACACTGACTGACACACACACACACACTGACTGACACACACACACACACACACCTGACTGACACACACACACACTGACTGACACACCCACAACACTGGCTCACCACACACACTGGCTCACACACACACCACACTAACTGACTGTGCGCGACCACACACACACACTGACTGACACACACACTGACTGACACATGACACACACACTGACTGACACACACACCGACCTGACACACACACCGACTGACACACACACCGACTGACACACACACCGACTGACGCACACACCGACTGACCCACACCGACTGGCGCACACACCCTCCCCTGACTCCCCTCCCTGGTGCTCCCCTCCCCGGCGCTCCACTCACATCACCTCCAACACACTGACTGACACACACACACGCTGACTGACGCACACACGCACACTAACTGACGCGCGCACACACACTGACTGACACACACACACCACACACACCGACTGACACACACACACACACACCGACTCACACACACACACACACACCCCACCGACTGACACACACACACACACACCGACTCACACACACACACAACCCACACACCGACTGACACACACACACACCCCGACTGACACACACACACACACACCACCGACGACTGACACACACACACACACACCGACTGACACACACACACACACACACCAACCCTGACACACACACACACACACACCGACTGACACACACACACACACCACACACACACACCGACTGACACACACACACACACCAACTGACACACACACACACACCGACTGACACACACAACACACACACCGACTGACCACACACACACACACCGCCACTGACACCACACACACACTCCGACTGACACACACACACACACCCCACCCACACCCCCCACACTACCTGACTGCCCGCACGCGCACCACACACACACTGACTGACGCGCACCACAAACCCTGACTGACGCACACACTGACTGAGGCACACACACACGCACACACTGACTGTGTGTGCGTCAGTCAGTCTGTGTTGTGTTGTGTTTCTGCCTCTTCTGCTCCTCAGACTCACTGACTGCGCGCGCAAACACACAGTGACTGACGCACCACACGCTACATGAAGCTGTAAAGGAGGGGGGGGTGACTGGATTGATGTGAATGGGGGACAAACAGAGAGAGGGGGAGGAGAGAGAGAGGAACGGGAACATTACATCACGGGCAACGCCGGGTCTCTCAGCTAGTCAGTCGGTGTGTGTGTGTGTGTGTGTGAGTCGGGTGTGTGTGGTGTGTGTGTGTCAGTCGGTGTGTGTGTGTGTGTGTCAGTCAGTGTGTGTGTCGCAGCGCGGTCAGTTAGTGTGCGTGTGTGCGTCAGTCAGCGTGTGTGTGTGTCAGTCAGTGTGTTGGAGGTGATGTGAGTGGAGCGCCGGGGAGGGGAGCACCAGGGAGGGGAGTCAGGGGAGGGTGTGTGCGCCAGTCGGTGTGTGTGCGTCAGTCGGTGTGTGCGTCAGTCGGTGTGTGTGTCAGTCGGTGTGTGTGTCAGTCGGTGTGTGTGTCAGTCGGTGTGTGTGTCAGTCAGTGTGTGTGTCAGTCAGTGTGTGTGTCAGTCAGTGTGGTGTGTGTGTGTGCGCCACGTCAGTTAGTGTGTGTGTGAGTGTGTGAGCCAGTGTGTGTGTAGCAGTGTGTGTGTGTCAGTCAGTGTGTGTGTGTGTGTCAGTCAGTGTGTGTGTGTGTGTCAGTCAGTGTGTGTGTGTGTGTGTCAGTCAGTGTGTGTGTGTCTGAGTCAGTGTGTGTGCAGCGCGTCAGTTAGTGTGCGTGTGTGCGTCAGTCAGCGTGTGTGTGTGTCAGTCAGTGTGTTGGAGGTGATGTGAGTGGAGCGCCGGGGAGGTGATGTGAGTGGAGCGCCGGGGAGGGGAGCACCAGGGAGGGGAGTCAGGGGAGGGGAAGTGAGTCAGCGGCGGGGAGGGGAGGTGGGTCAGCGGCTGGGAGGGGAGGTGGGTCAGCGCCAGGGAGGTGAATGAGCGGCGGGGAGGGAGGTGAGTGTGATGGGGGTGTAGGAGGTGTGTGTGTATACCCGGCGTTGGCCGGAGGCAGGGAGGGGGGGCGTGAAAGGCAGGGGGAGGGGGGCGGGGAGGGGAGTCAGCGCCGGAGAGGGAGGTGAGTGTGATGGGGGGGAGGAGAGGTGTGTGTGTATACCCGGCGTTGGCCGGAGGCAGGGGGGGGCGTCAAAGGCAGGGGGGGGGGGCGTCAAAGGCAGGGGGGGGGCGTCAAAGGGAGGGGGGGGGCGTCAAAGGGAGGGGGGGGCGTCAAAGGGAGAGGGGAGGGTGGCGTCAAAGGCAGGGGGGGGGCACCTCAAAGGCATGGATTCCTCCCCCTGCATTTCCTCACCTAGCAGCATTAAGTCCCTGCCGCCCTCCTCCTGCTCCTTGGGGATGTTGAGCCGTAGAGAGAGTGCTCTGGGAAGTGGAGGGGGGGGTGGGTAGGGGGGGGTGAAGTGGGGGGGTGGGGAAGTGACACACGCGACACCTACCTGTACTTCCGTGCGCCGCCATCTTCTCACTGGGCGCCGCGAGGGAGGAAGGGGGTCCTTCCGGCCGCCGCCATCTGTTCCAGTTGGAGCGGCGGCGGGGAGGGAGAGAGGTGAGTTGTAGCGGCGAGGGGGAGAGAGACCTGGCGTTGCCCGTGAGTAAAATTTCCCGCTCCCTTCTCTCTCCCTCTGTGTTCCCCAGAGGGGAGGGACGAACAGTGGACAGGAGGGGGGGGACGGACAGTGGACAGGAGGGGGGGGACAGTGGACAGGATGGGGGGACAGTGGACAGGAGGGGGGGGGGGGATGGACAGTGGACAGGAGGGACGGACAGTGGACAGGAGGGACGGGGGGGTAATGGACAGGAGGGACGGGGGGTGGACAGGAGGGGGGGAGGTGGACAGGAGGGGGGGCGGTGGACAGGAGGGGGGGGCGGTGGACAGGAGGGGGGGGACGGTGGACAGGAGGGGGGGGGCGGTGGACAGGAGGGGGGGGCGGTGGACAGGAGGGGGGGGGCGGTGGACAGGAGGGGGGGGCGGTGGACAGGAGGGGGGGGCGGTGAACAGGAGGGGGGGCGGTGGACAGGAGGGGGGGGCGGTGGACAGGAGGGGGGGGGCGGTGGACAGGAGGGGGGGGGCGCGGTGGACAGGAGGGGGGGGCGCGGTGGACAGGAGGGGGGGGGCAGTGGACAGGAGGGGGGGGCAGTGGACAGGAGGGGGGGGGCAGTGGACAGGAGGGGGGGGGCAGTGGACAGGAGGGGGGGGGCAGTGGACAGGAGGGGGGGCAGTGGACAGGAGGGGGGGGCAGTGGACAGGAGGGGGGGGCAGTGGACAGGAGGGGGGGGCAGTGGACAGTGACACACACACACACACACACACACACACACACACACACGTGTCTCAGTTGATGCGCCCTTTCTCAGTTCCGTTTGGCGCCGGAGGTGGGGGAGCGACACCTACCTGTACTTCCGGGCGCCGCCATCTTCTGACTCGGCGCCGCGAGGGAGGAAGGGGGTCCGCCATTTTAGGCGCCGCGTGGCAGCTGCGGGAAGCGAGGTGATTTGGAGCAGGGAGGGGTGAGAGGTGATGCCGCTGGGGAGGGGGAGAGGTGAGTTTGAGCGCCGCTGGGGAGGGGGAGAGGTGATGCCGCTGGGGAGGGGGAGAGGTGAGTTTGAGCGCCGCTGGGGAGGGGGAGAGGTGATTTGCAGCGGGGAGGGGGATAGGTGATGCCGCTGGGGAGGGGGAGCGGTGATTTGGGGAGGGGGAGCGGTGATTTGGAGCGGGGAGAGGTGATTTGGAGCGGGGAGAGGTGTGTGTGTGTGTGTGGCCGGGTGGCCGGCCGGCCGAGGGGGAAGGGCATGTGCAGAGAGGCGGCAATGTATTTAAAGTGACGGGCGGCCGGTGTAATGTGTGCGGCGGCCATGTGCTTGTAAGCCATGCAGTTGCGGAGAGTGGCGGTATATTTTTTGTGCACGGCCATGTGCACAGGGAGTGCCACGCCGTATCATGAGTGTTTAAGGTAATGTGCGTGCGGAGGGAGAATTAAGTTAATGGGCGTCAGTTTTGTGACGGTCATGTGTGGTGATGGAGAAGCGTGGCGGCCATCGGGATAATTTAATTACAAAAATCCACGGCATAGCATGAGTGTGCGGGCCGTTGCGGAGGGACAATTAAGGTAATGTGCGGGCCGTTGCGGAGGGAGAATTAAGGTAATGTGCGGCCATGGCAGTGTATACACTGTGGTGAGAGCAGTGTATATACAGGGGTGACAGCATTACTCAGTTGTGTGTTGACAGAGAGCTGTGTGTACACTGTGGTGAGAGCAGTGTATACACAGGGGTGACAGCATTACTGAGTTGTGTGATGACAGAGAGCAGTATACACAGGGGTGACAGCATTACTGAGTTGTGGGATGACAGAGGTGAGTGTGAGTGACTGTGTAGACAGGGGTGACATGATTGTGAGTTGTTGTTTGACAGGGGTGAGTGTGAATGTGTGTGATGTGTGTGTGTGTGTGTGTTACACGGGGTGACAGCGTGAGTCTGAGTTGTGGGATGACACTGTGTGTGTGTACAGGGTTGAGTGTGAGTGTGGGGGTGACAGTGTGAGTGTGTGTGTACACGGGTGACAGGTGACAACTCAGGTGACAGCATGACTCAGACTTGTGGGATGACAGTGATTGTGTGTGTGTGTAGACAGGGGTGAGTGTGGGGGTGACAGTGTGATATGTCAATTTACCAAGGAGTCCTCAGAGGTTCTGGCCGTATGGTGTCACTGCAAGTGTGTGAGAGTGAAGGAGGTGTGTGTCAGTGATGTCACTGTACCTTTTGACCAATGAGAGTCGTGTGGGAGGCTGACTATGGGAGGGTGTGTGTGTGTCACAGTGGGGCGTACCTCACAGTGGGGCGTACCTCTTGGCCAATGAGAGTCCGGGTGGCCACGGACCAATCAGATTCACCGCAGATAGCACTAACCTCACTAACCATTCGATTTTATATATTAAGATTTGAGTTTTAATGACAGGAGTTTTGATTTTGCTTACAAATCTTACTATAAGTCCAATGTATTTTTTATTTTTTTATTATTACGGCGGACAATTACATTAACACTTTAACTCAGATTGCGCCGTAGATCAGTGTCACAGAGGGGGGAGAGAAAGAGATATTCAATTTAGTAGTGTCTCCAGTTGTGTATATAGCCCCTCAAACCTTCCTCAAAATAAATTATGGAGTCTGCTGAAAAAGAAGCACGTCTGAGGTACCCAGCAGGGAGATATGCTAATGATATTCAAAGTATATTTAAATGAGTGCCATCCAACACTTCCTAAAAGGCTTTCCATACCTACTACATAGAGCTTATAAACTCTAAGTCACCAACCTAATGACTGGAGCAGTGTACTGGTATCAGACTCAACAGGACTAGAACCCACAACTGTCTTGGAAGACCAGAACTTAACACCAGGATCAAGGCACAAATAGGATAAAGCAGTTCAATAAAGAGTTTTAAAACCAACCAGAGCCAGCAAGCACAACCCAAAAAAACTGATCAAAGCTATACTCACTAAAAGAGGGGCATACTGTATGGGGGGAATCCTATTGTGCTAGATGCTTACCCAGTGTTAGGAATGTGAGCACACAGCGCCACAGGCGGAGCTCAAGGCTCTCTCCTTACACTGCTCAGACCCTTCCGCTACAACCACGCAAACCCCCTTCAGCTGCATCACTTACCCCTCGGCATGGTAGGATGCTCCACGAGGTACTTCCTCCATGCTCTACACCGCAGCCGTCGGTGCGGAATCGTCGCTCCGCATGCACCCCACGTTGCTTCCTCTCATGCGCACGTCGGACTTACAGCACACACACAACAGCCCCTGAACTTATCTCCGCTCAGGCTCCGCCCCCAAACACCGCACGGTTACAATCTGGCTCTTGCTGAGTGTCACCTGGGCTCTAGGAACAGCAGCCAATGCACTGAAGCTCCCTGGGCTCCTCCAGGCATGCACCTCTCCTGGTTGGCTGTTCCAGCTTTATATACCCTCTCAATTCTGTGCTTCCTCGCTCGTCATAGTTTTTGTATGGGTGATTCACAGTGCTTGTTCTTTGATTCTCTCGGTTTTGACGTGGCTTGGCAGACTTCCCCCTTTGGCTCTCGACTTTGGATTGTTCCTGTTTACGTACCTTCTGACTCCCTTCAACCACGGCTCCCACCTCGATCCTTCCGTACTTTTCCTACCCCTGATCTCGGCAATGGCAACGACCATTCTTCTGGAAAAAACGGTACCGGCAAGTATTCACACAATACTCCCCATCTGGCCTGGCACCATCTAATACCACAACCCGGACACGTCCCTCGCTCTGTCGGTGTGTGTATCGGCGTAACACCCAGGGTGTGCTTCCATATTCCGTTGATGGTAGGGATCATCCAGAACGCTCTAGTACAGGGGGGCGCAAACTTTTTTCCCTGCGCCCCCCTGACGGCTGTCCCCTCGCTCCCGCGCCCCCCCCAACCCCAACTTACCCGCGCTCCGGCGTAATGACGTCACGTTGCCATAGCAACGTGACGTCACATGACCTCGCAGCGTCATTTTGACGCCGCGTTGCCATGGCGACGCCGGGAGGAAGCCGCCGGAGCCACGGGTAAGTATGGTTTACAGAGGCCCTGCAGCTCCCCCGGCACTTAATTTAAGTGCCTTCGGGAAGCGCGCGGGGCCTCTGTAAACCCCGCGCCCCCCGTCGGCAGTCTCGCGCCCCCCCCTGGGGGTCGCGCCCCACAGATTGCGCACCGCTGCTCTAGTACACTTTGTGGGAGAGTACTTTCAAATCTCCCGTTTAAAATTCCTGTTCTCTGCTTCTCTGACAATACACTGTCCGTAACACAATATTACGTTTGAATTTCCTGCTTGGTTAGGCTCCCAACCTCATTTTCAGGTGTCTCTGGCAGAGCCTCAGAGTACACCGCTTAGTTGACCTCCAAGTCAGGATCAGAATGAGCTATGGAACGCTGATCGGATTCCCCCAACATAAAGTCCCTGCTGCCATAGGAAATCAAGGTAGATGGCCTGGTAACCAATCACAGCGCGGATACTGCTCAGGAACCAATCAGGACAAGAGGTCTCGCCCACATTGGCCAATCAGGGTTGGGGGCAGGGTGGAAAGAGTTGAAGGGCTTTGGAGTGAAATACAAATGGGCCAATCGAAGTACCGCCTTCCAGATGCAGCTTGGCAATGGCTTCCCCAGTCAGCAGGATATCCCCTGCTGGGCTGAGCCGATCTGGCTGGGAGAAAAAACAAATGCTCTGCTTTTCGGGCAGACATAGACACAATCTGACAACACTTTTACTGCAAAGTCCACCCTGAACTCATAACCTGAGAATCTCCACTGGTTAGCACTCCGGGAAAGGCAAAAGACATACAAATTTTTTATTGTCATACAATACATTCATTGCAGGTACAATACACAGGTTGAAGAGCTGACAATGTAAAACCTGAAACAAGGTTCAGAAGGTAACCAGCTGGGCATAATACCTTTATTTATGGCCTGGTTACCCCTTCACCATCACATCGTAGCTGGGATTTCAAGACGATTTTAGTTCCAGGACGTTTGGAGCCAAGTCCCGGTCAAGGTAAAACTCTGTTTTAGATTGCACAGCAGCTAGGAAAGTCTAGTTTTTAACCCCAGTTCCCAAGTAAGTGTGTCTTTTCCTCTGTAGGTTGTGAATCATTGTGTGTATGCCTATTTATGCAAAAAAATCACCATTTATTTCACTTTACCTGTTTTGCTCAATGTATGATCCTGGCAAAAAGGTGTAAATGCCTGGTCTCCCGTGACAGTCATCCAATGGGAATCTATAATGCTTTGAAGCTTTCTACAGGTCAGTGGAAATGAGGTTTGCATGGCAACCATATTGATTTCCCAAAAGGTATGATAAATACTGGCACATATAAGGTAAATATCTTAAGAATCAGGGGGGAGATCATTCGAGGTAAAAAATAGTGTGGGTCAGCTCCAGGGACCCCCCCCCCCCTTGTTACCATTCTGTAAAACAAAAAAATAAAGTAGGGTGAATTGCTGCATTAATGTCCTGAAAATGCCAATATATTGAGTATGAATATTTCTTAACCCCAGGGGGTCCTGCTAGAGCAGAGATGCTGCCCTTAACCTCCCAAGCCATACCTTTATTAAAAACTTGTTGAGCATCATGGAGTGATGTTTAATACATGTGTGTGCTCAAATTAGCTCAATACTGTAATGTTCACTGATACACGATTTAAACATACATCTTAAAATGTAATTTAGGAAAAATAGAAACCTGCAGTTAAACATATTTTGCAGTGGATAATTTTAACTTGTTTTCACCACATCATTTAAAAAAACGTACTTGGAACTTACTCAAGCATACAATCCTTTACCACGAGCAATCATTTAAATGGATGCATGATGTCTGTCCACATGCATAATTAAAAGGAGTATTAAACCATTCCTCTATTTATAGAGAACTACCAGAGACAATCCCACCCTATAATTACAGTGTTTCTCATATAAATATGCCAGTACACTATAGACCTGCATAGAACCTCAAATATTCTGTCTTCAATTTAGGTTTTACTGGAAACAACATATTAGTAATATTGTGGTTTGTAAATTGTGTGGTATCAATAAATGTGGCCATTTCGATCTATTCTTGTATGCACCATTTTATTGAATCCTTCAATTTTACTGTATGAAAGATTTTAAAAATAACGAAACAACACTTTAGTATTTAAATTGTCAATGAACCAGTTACATGCTGTTTCACTGGGGCAGATGTGTTAGTCACAGTCATACAAGACAACTTCAATAGTTCTTGCTACTGAGGAAGCTACGGGTAACAGCTCATATTAAACCGATATATTGACCTGTTCTAGTGCTATTTAAAAAATATATTTTGTTGTTCCTTGGTTTTATTGAAAAGAATATGTCTATTGCAAACAAAGTCGCAGAGTACATGCTTTCAGATGCGTTGCTTCCAGATAACTTTACAAACAAGAAAGGTCTTCGATTGGAACTACCTATTGATCGTTTTATTAAGCTGGTTTCTGTTGGGCTCCCATTACTGCTGGTCTCCTTTGCATTTGCTCAAGAAATTTCTGCTGGTAAGTAAGATATAACTTAGATTTTATTAAAGCAAACCATTTTTAACACAATGAAAATGTTTAAATAAATATAACAAACGAAATAACTCTTGAATAATTATGTTGTGTTGCACTCCAATTCTGCAAGTATTTCCCAGTTAACATGACATATTGGCTTAATTTTTAAAAGATGCTAGTGATTGTATTGGTAGCAGAAAGAGTACGATACTGTACCTTGTAGGTTGTGATTTATTTTAATAGATCAACATACAGTATCAATTGTACAAGCATTTATCATGCATAAGCTTTCAAGGCTGCAGTGGTCTCTTCATCTGATTTATTAATTCTTATGTGGGCAAATCATAAACTCATATTGCTTGTTTTGTGATATTTGTGCAAAACTGGGCCAACAAATTGCAAAGTTTTACTGCAGGAAACCTGCATTTTAAAAAAAAAATTACATTTATTGCAGTTTTTCTGCCCCACTTTTGCTGCCAGAAGACTTTGTTAAAAGACACCTGTCATGTTTAAAGTTGATCTTTAGGGCCAACATTTGAAATGCTTTTTAATTTTGAACATTGAAAATAGCTTTACCTTTAATTTGCCATGGATATATTAACTTTGCAAATGATTAGGTTTGTTGGAGGGTGGGGTGGGGTGATAGGGGTAGTTGACCAGAGGAGGCTGATTTAGTTTCTAGTACAGCATTGCGACGCAACCCCTAAAGTGTCCAAGGGGGTTGGCAGTGTAGTTGTTTCTATGGTATACATTGGTAGCTACAGGCATCATAGGGTGTTAATGTCATTTCTATCATAGAATTCTGTAATAATACATATTACAGAACCCTATAGTATAAATATTATTAATGCGATAGTAAGGTCGCGTTCATTGACTACAGGTAAAATATCGCACTCTGTCAATTCTTAACGCAATCTTGATGATTTCCATCATAAAATTGCGTTAATAAGACGTGGTATTATTTTTTTTACTGGGTGCAATATATTAACTCTGTTTTAACAGAGTAAACACACCCGAGGTACCTAGGAAATAAGCCTATGTACATATTAAAATAAGCACTTTGTCTCTCTCCACAAAGTCTTATTTCAGGGGTCTGGGTCTCTCTCTCGCCAGCAGAACCCTTATTTCAATGTCTTGATCGCTCTCTAGCCAGCAATAGTCTGCCGGGTCTGGTTCTCAATGTTGGGAAATTCCTGCAACATCGCAAATTGATTTAACCTTTTTTTTTTTTGGTCTTGTAAACTTAGCAATAGCTCACTAAATGAGGACATTCTAAAAACTTTTGCAAAAACAGCTGGGACAGTTTCGCACATCTTTAGTTCCATATAATATCAATGTCAGAATTGGGGAAAAGAAACTTCACTCGATTTCAATTAAAACGTATGTTGTTTGATACATCTGGTGCATTATTTTTGCACTAGTTTTGCCCAGAGTTTGCAGCTGGAGTTTGAGAAATTACCTCAATAGAGGTATGATCTGTAATATTGAGTCTTTAATATAAACATGGCATTTAAAATTTAAAAAAAAATGGACAAAAGCCTTATACTGGAACAAAACTTTATGGGGCATATCAAAGTCTCCTAGCTGCAAATCAAGGGCAAAAAAATTGTGTAAAAGTACTCCACCTGATTTTCAATTGAAACCAGTCACATTTTTCTCCTAAAAGTATTTCTTGATAAATTCGGTGCAGCTTTAGCCCCCGCTTTGAAGCTGTGGGACGCTGATAAATGACCCCCATAGGGACTACACAAGCTGGAATTAGATTAGCATGGCCAGGGAAACTGCGAGAGATCTCCCCTCCCACAAATACCCAGGACCCACATACAGGTAAAAACAACAAACAAATAACGACAGAGGTACAAAGGCCGGTGCTTTTTATTTAGACATTACATAATTGGGTAAATCCACCCCCTGCCAGACTGCTTGCTCAACGGGTGAAAGGTCAAAGGTCCTTGAACCGATGACCCTCATGCCGGGCCCACATGACCCGGCCATTAGCACGAGTGGGCTCCAGGGAGTAACGTTTAAATGACCACTCGCCACTTTACCCAGCACAGGGCCCCTATGGCAAGGACAAGCCCTTACCCCCCAACTTCCACCACCAACGGGTCTATTTAACCCCCCTTAAACTAGACCCGTACTGCCATACCCGCAAGGACCCTCTCCAACCCTTCCTGCAACGCATTATTACACAAATACATACCGATGTCCACCAAGTGCACCCCGTTGGACTGCAATAAACTACACTAGCCCCCACACTGCACTACAAACTTCCCCATTGCCCTATTCACTTTTCCGCGCATACACTCAACCGCCCGTAGGACATGCACTCCCTCCACCCATCCCTATGGATTATATCAGACCATACGATCTGTATCCCTTGCCAAAACCCAAAGATATGAACCAAATCACACCTCATTGACTCGTTCAAGAAACACGCTCTTCCCCTTCCTCCCCAGCACGGGTACCTATGTTACCAGATCAGCCCTCCCACACAACTTGCTGCCTTGGCGCCAGCCACGTGGGAGCCCCGGACTGAAACGCAGCTCCAGACTGCACAAATTTCTGCCTCCCACTCCCGCCCCAGACCGTGTCATGCCTGCTCCCGTCGGCTGGAAGGGGAGCAGCCAGGGAGCACCAGGGAGGTAAGAGGGGAGCCTGGTCTCGCCCTCGCTTAGGACACGGAGCTGCTTGAGAGTCACAAACTGAAAAGTAAGAATAAAACCAACCCAGGAGCAAAGTACTCAGGTTTTGTGCAACAATATATTAAGCCTGACAATTAGAACCATCTGAAAAATGCAATCATAATCGTAGCGCTGTTTCCCCCACCGTATGGGGGATGTGGAGGCTACTGAGTGTATGTGGTGCTTTACCTGCTGCTCACAGGAGGCCTGAACCTCCGCTGCTAGGAGCCTGGGATGTACCTGGATCGGTGACAGTGCCTCAACCTGTGAGGAATCCTGACAGCGCCAGTTAACCCCTTCACAGGACCCAATGCAATACATACACACAGCGTATATAATAACAGGTTTACTGACATGCAAATGGTAACACATAACTCAGGCCTTACACGGCCTTACCCACATACCGTATCCCACTGTCCTACTACTTAGTCCACACCTCGGTGAGAGGGTCCCCAATGTACTGAGATGCCCTGGGCACCTACCCAACCTGGTGTCCACAGTAGCCAACCCACCCAGAAGTGTGTGAAGCAAAACTGATAGCGCGAGCTGCAACTGAGCCATCTCCCGCAAGCCGCAGTGTCTGGTAGCCAGGGCAACGGACCCGCGCGGCGTCATCCCCCCCACCCAGCAAAGGACAAGACTGATCAATGGGAGGGCTCCAAGTCATTAAGGGGCGTGCGCTGCTCCCCCATATGCATGCTGGGAAATGTCGTTTCCTTCCAGCTTTACATGTGGCAGAGGAGAAAAGAGCTCCACTGTGTTTCTGCTACCTCCAAAGAAAGCTCTTAGTCTGTCAGGAGGACCTCCACAGGTGAGACAACAGGAGGGGGAGAGGATGAGGAAGGAGGAGGAGAGGTGGTGGTGAAGGAGGAGGGTGGTGGTGGTGAGGAAGGAGGAGGAGTGGGGGGTGGTGAGGAAGGAGGAGGGGGTTGTGGTGAGAAAGGGGGGGTGGTGGTGAGGAAGGAGGAGTGGGGTGGTGGTGAGGAAGGAGGAGGAGTGGGGTGGTGGTGAGGAAGGAGGAGGAGTGGGGGGTTGGTGAGGAAGGAGGAGGAGTGGGGGGGTGGTGAGGAAGGAGGAGGAGGGGGTTGTGGTGAGAAAGGAGGGGTGTGGTGGTGAGGAAGGAGGAGGAGGGGGTTGTGGTGAGGGAGGAGGGGGTGTGGTGGTGAGGAAGGTGGAAGGGGGAGGTGGTGAGGAAGGAGGGAGAGTGATGGTGAGGAAGGAGGAGGAGGTGTGGTGAGAGAAGAGGGAGGGTGGTGGTGAGGAAGGAGGAGGGGGGGTGGTTAGGAAGGAGGAGGGGGGTGGTGGTGAGGAAGGAGGAGGGCGGGTGGTGGTGAGGAAGGTGGAGGGGGGGTGGTGAGGAAGGTGGAGGGGGGGTGGTGAGGAAGGTGGAGGGGGGGTGGTGAGGAAGGAGGAGGGGGTGGTGGTGAGGAAGGAGGAGGGGTGGTGGTGAGGAAGGAGGAAGGCGGGTGGTGAGGAAGGAGGGAGGGTGGTGGTGAGGAAGGAGGAGGGGGGGTGGTGAGGAAGGAGGAGGGGGGTGGTGAGGAAGGTAGAAGGGGGAGGTGGTGAGGAAGGTAGAAGGGGGAGGTGGTGAGGAAGGAGGAGGGGCGGGTGAGGAACGAGGAGGAGTGGTGGTGAGGAAGGAGGGGGTGGTGGTGAGGAAGGTGGAAGAGGGAGGTGGTGAGGAAAGAGGAGGGGGGGTGAGGAAGGAGGAGGGGTGATGGTGAGGAAGGAGGAGGTGAGGAAGGTGGAAGGGGAGGTGGTGAGGAGGAGGTGTGATGAGAAAGGAGAGGGAGGGTGGTGGTGAGGAAGGAGGAGGATGGTGGTGAGGAAGGAGGAGGGGGGGTGGTGAGGAAGGAGGAGGGGGTGGTGGTGAGGAAGGAGGAGGGGGGGTGGTGAGGAAGGAGGAGGAGTGGTGGTGAGGAATGAGGGGGTGTGGTGGTGAGGAAGGTGGAAGGGGAGGTGGTGAGGAAGGAGGAGGAGTGATGAGAGAAGAGGGAGGGTGGTGCTGAGGAAGGAGGGAGGTGGTGGTGAGGAAGGAGGAGGGAGGTAGTGGTGGTGAGGAAGGTGGAAGGGGGAGGTGGTGAGGAAGGAGGAGGAGGTGTGGTGAGAGAAGAGGGAGGGTGGTGGTGAGGAAGGAGGGAGGGTGGTGAGGAAGGAGGAGGTGTGATGAGAAAGGAGAGGGAGGGTGGTGGTGAGGAAGGAGGGGAATGGTGGTTAGGAAGGAGGAGGGAGGTGGTGGTTAGGAAGGAGGAGGGTGGGTGGTGGTGAGGAAGGAGGGGGTGTGGTGAGGAAGGAGGAGGGGGGGTGGTGAGGAAGGAGGAGGGGGGTGGTGAGGAAGGAGGAGGGGGGGTGGTGGTGAGGAAGGAGGAGGGGGTTGTGGTGAGAAAGGAGGAGGAGGGGGTTGTGGTGAGAAAGGAGGGGTGTGGTGGTGAGGAAGGAGGAGGAGTGGTGGTGAGGAAGGAGGAGTGGGGTGGTGGTGAGGAAGGAGGAGGAGGGGGTTGTGGTGAGAAAGGAGGAGGAGTGGTGGTGAGGAAGGAGGAGGAGTGGTGGTGAGGAAGGAGGAGGAGTGGTGGTGAGGAAGGAGGGTGTGTGGTGGTGAGGAAGGTGGAAGGGGGAGGTGTGATGAGACAGGAGAGGGAGGGTGGTGGTGAGGAAGGGGGGTGGTGGTTAGGAAGGAGGAGGGAGGTGGTGGTTAGGAAGGAGGAGGGCGGGTGGTGGTGAGGAAGGAGGAGGGGGTGGTGGTGAGGAATGAGGAGGGGGTGGTGGTGAGGAAGGAGGAGGGGGGGTTGTGGTGCGAAAGGAGGGTGTGGTGGTGAGGAAGGAGGGGTGTGGTGGTGAGGAAGGAGTGGTGTGGTGGTGAGGAAGGTGGAAGGGGGTGGTGAGGAAGGAGGAGGAGTGGGGTGGTGGTGAGGAAGGAGGAGTGGGGTGGGGGTGAGGAAGGAGGAGGAGTGGGGTGGTGGTGAGGAAGGAGGAGGAGGGGGTTGTGGTGAGAAAGGAGGGGTGTGGTTGTGAGGAAAGAGGAGGAGTGGTGGTGAGAAAGGAGGAGGGGGTGGTGGTGAGGAAGGAGGAGGGGGTGGTGGTGAGGAAGGAGGAGGGGGGGTGGTGAGGAAGGAGGAGGGGGTGGTGGTGAGGAAGGAGGAGGAGGGGGTTGTGGTGCGAAAGGAGGGGTGTGGTGGTGAGGAAGGAGGGGGTGTGGTGTGAGGAAGGTGGAAGGGGGGTGGTGAGGAAGGAGGAGGAGTGGGGTGGTGGTGAGGAAGGAGGAGGAGTGGGGTGGTGGTGAGGAAGGAGGAGGAGTGGGGTGGTGGTGAGGAAGGAGGAGGAGGGGGTTGTGGTGAGAAAGGAGGGGTGTGGTGGTGAGGAAAGAGGAGGAGTGGTGGTGAGGAAGGAGGGGGTGTGGTGGTGAGGAAGGTGGAAGGGGGAGGTGTGATGAGAAAGGAGAGGGAGGGTGGTGGTGAGGAAGGAGGGAGGGTCGTGGTGAGGAAGGAGGAGGAGTGGGGTGGTGGTGAGGAAGGAGGAGGAGTGGGGTGTGGTGGTGAGGAAGGAGGAGGAGGGGGTTGTGGTGAGAAAGGAGGGGTGTGGTGGTGAGGAAAGAGGAGGAGTGGTGGTGAGGAAGGAGGGGGTGTGGTGGTGAGGAAGGAGGAGGGGGTGGTGGTGAGGAAGGAGGAGGGGGGGTGGTGAGGAAGGAGGAGGGGGTGGTGGTGAGGAAGGAGGAGGAGGGGGTTGTGGTGCGAAAGGAGGGGTGTGGTGGTGAGGAAGGAGGGGGTGTGGTGGTGAGGAAGGTGGAAGGGGGGTGGTGTGGAAGGAGGAGGAGTGGGGTGGTGGTGAGGAAGGAGGAGGAGTGGGGTGGTGGTGAGGAAGGAGGAGTGGGGTGATGGTGAGGAAGGAGGAGGAGGGGGTTGTGGTGAGAAAGGAGGGGTGTGGTGGTGAGGAAAGAGGAGGAGTGATGGTGAGGAAGGAGGAGGGGGTGGTGGTGAGGAAGGAGGAGGGAATGGTGGTGAGGAAGGAGGAGGAGTGGTGGTGAGGAAGGAGGAGGGGGGTGGTGGTGAGGAAGGAGGAGGAGGGGGTTGTGGTGCGAAAGGAGGGGTGTGGTGGTGAGGAAGGAGGGGGTGTGGTGGTGAGGAAGGTGGAACGGGGGTGGTGAGGAAGGAGGAGGAGTGGGGTGGTGGTGAGGAAGGATGAGGAGTGGGGTGGTGGTGAGGAAGGAGGAGTGGGGTGGTGGTGAGGAAGGAGGAGGAGGGGGTTGTGGTGAGAGGAGGGGTGTGGTGGTGAGGAAAGAGGAGGAGTGGTGAGGAAGGAGGGGGTGTGGTGGTGAGGAAGGTGGAAGGGGGAGGTGTGATGAGAAAGGAGAGCGAGGGTGGTGGTGAGGAAGGAGGGAGGGTGGTGGTGAGGAAGGAGGGGGGTTGTGGTTAGGAAGGAGGAGGGCGGGTGGTGGTGAGGAAGGAGGAGGGGGGGTGAGGAAGGAGGGGTGGGGTGGTGGTGAGGAAGGAGGAGGGGGTTGTGGTGAGGAAGGAGGAGGGGGTGGTAAGGAAGGAGGGGGTGTGGTGGTGAGGAAGGAGGAGGAGGTGTGATGAGAGAAGAGGGAGGGTGGGTGGTGAGGAAGGAGGGTTGTGGTGGTGAGGAAGGAGGAGGAGGTGTGATGAGAGAAGAGGGAGGGGGGGGGGTGGTGAGGAAGGAGGGAGGGTGGTGGTGAGGAAGGAGGGGGGAGGTAGTGGTAAGGAAGGAGGAGGGCGGGTGGTGGTGAGGAAGGAGGAGGGGGGTGGTGGTGAGGAAGGAGGAGGGGGGGTGGTGAGGAAGGAGGAGGAGTGGTGGTGAGGAAGGAGGGGGTGTGGTGGTGAGGCAGGTGGAAGGGGGAGGTGGGGTGAGGAAGGAGGAGGAGTGGTGGTGAGAGAAGAGGGAGGGCGGGTGGTGAGGAAGGAGGGGGGGTGATGGTGAGGAAGGAGGGGGGAGGTAGTGGTAAGGAAGGAGGAGGGCGGGTGGTGGTGAGGAAGGAGGAGGGGGGTGGTGGTGAGGAAGGAGGAGAGGGGGTGGTGAGGAAGGAGGAGGAGTGGTGGTGAGGAAGGAGGGTGTGGTGGTGAGGAAGGTGGAAGGGGGAGGTGGGGTGAGGAAGGAGGAGGAGTGGTGAGGAAGGAGGGGGAGTGGTGGTGAGGAAGGAGGGGGTGTGGTGGTGAGGAAGGTGGAAGGGGGAGGTGGTGAGGAAGGTGGAAGGGGGAGGTGGTGAGGAAGGAGGAGGAGTGGTGGTGAGGAAGGAGGGGGTGTGGTGGTGAGGAAGGTGGAAGGGGGAGGTGGTGAGGAAGGAGGAGGAGGTGTGGTGAGAGAAGAGGGAGGGTGGTGGTGAGAAAGGAGGGAGGGTGGTGGTGAGGAAGGAGGGGGGTGCTGGTTAGGAAGGAAGAGGGGGGTGGTGGTTAGGAAGGAGGAGGGAGGTGGTGGTAAGGAAGGAGGAGGGCGGGTGGTGGTGAGGAAGGAGGAGGGGGGGTGGTGAGGAAGGAGGAGGGGGGGTGGTGGTGAGGAAGGAGGAGGGGTGGTGGTGAGGAAGGAGGAAAGCGGGTGGTGAGGAAGGAGGGAGGGTGGTGGTGAGGAAGGAGGGTGGGTGGTGGTGAGGAAGGAGGAGGGGGGGTGGTGAGGAAGGAGGAGGGGGTGTGGTGAGGAAGGAGGAGGGGAGGGTGGTGAGGAAGGAGGGGGTGGTGGTGAGGAAGGTGGAAAGGGGAGGTGGTGAGGAAGGAGGAGGGGGGGTGGTGAGGAAGGAGGAGGGGGGGTGGTGAGGAAGGAGGAGGGGAGGGTGGTGAGGAAGGAGGGGGTGGTGGTGAGGAAGGTGGAAAGGGGAGGTGGTGAGGAAGGAGGAGGGGGGGGTGAGGAAGGAGGAGGGGAGGGTGGTGAGGAAGGAGGGGGTGGTGGTGAGGAAGGTGGAAAGGGGAGGTGGTGAGGAAGGAGGAGGGGGGGTGAGGAAGGAGGAGGTGAGGAAGGTGGAAGGGGAGGTGGTGAGGAGGAGGAGGTGTGATGAGAAAGGAGAGGGAGGGTGGTGGTGAGGAAGGAGGGAGGATGGTGGTGAGGAAGGAGGAGGGGGGTGGTGGTGAGGAAGGAGGAGGGGGGTGGTGGTGAGGAAGGAGGAGGGGGAGTGTTGAGGAAGGAGGAGGAGTGGTGGTGAGGAAGGAGGGGGTGTGGTGGTGAGGAAGGTGGAAGGGGGAGGTGGTGAGGGAGGAGGAGTGATGAGGGAAGAGGGAGGGTGGTGGTGAGGAAGGAGGGAGGGTAGTGGTGAGGAAGGAGGGGGTGGTGGTGAGGAAGGAGGAGGGAGGTAGTGGTGGTGAGGAAGGAGGAGGAGGGTGGGGTGGTGAGGAAGGAGGAGGGGGGTGGTGGTGAGGAAGGAGGAGGGGTGGTGGTGGTTAGGAAGAGGAAGGAGGGGGGTGGTGGTGGTGAGGCAGGGAAAGGAGGGGGGTGGCGGTGAGGAAGGAGGAGCGGGTGGCGGTGAGGAATGAGGAGGGTGGTGGCGGTGAGGAAGGAGGAGGAGGATGGGGTGATGTAAGTATGGTGGTGAGAGTAAAAGTATACAGTGGTGTTGGAGCTGTGCTGTGTCAGTCACAGTATTTATATTTAGATAGCAAGCTCAGCTGATCACTACAATTATTGAGATATAAGAATAGGAGTCATGATTTTATCCAATTGTTGGTGAGCATTTGGTATGCTGTGATATTGACAACCCTATCAGTATTGTACAGTATTAACCCTTCACCTTTCAAATGCATGCCTGTGAATTTCCCATTCACATTTGGGTTATAGGGCATTTTATTGTGTAAAAGAATTAATGTACAGGTTGCACATATCATCCTTACTTTATGCAACACAGTACACTGTGTGATAGGTTACACAGTGGGGGTGAGATCATATATCACATGGGACACATCCATTATACCCACTGTGAATAGTTACAGTGCACCGAGTGCACATGGTTCTCATAGATCACTTTTTGCACTTGACAAAGACCTCACTCTTTATCATATTGTGGTGTGCAGCATTTACTCTTTGTTATATCTCATAGATCATCCACATTATATGAGAGTCCACTTTGAGAATTAGAGTTGATAAGACACATGGTACACAGTTCTCTACCGTACCTTCTGGTCAATGTTTTTAGTAAATACATATAAAAATTACCGGGAGCCACCACGGGACTGGGTGTTGCGATTACACCTCTTGTTGTCCAGAGTGGCCAAAGAGACACTGCAGGGTATGCCACCAGAAGATCGGGATGACTATAACCATGTTAAAGGAATGCTGCTGATGCAGTATTCCCTCAACCCAGAAGCTTACTGGGGCATGTTCAGGACAGGGGAACGATACCCCTGGGAGTCCTATGTCCTGTATGGGGCCCGCATGGCATTGCAGGAGGCAGTGCATGGAGGGTTTTGGTGCTACCAAATACCACACGTTACTGGAATTGATCTTTCAAGAACAGTTGTTGCAGCAGTGTCCCTAAGACCCATGTGGAAGCTGCGAGGATGGCTGATGAATTTGTGACCAGTCGCACTTTAATGGATGGGAAAAGGGCTACCAAGGGACTGGCCGTTCCGGTCAAGGTAGCCAATCAGACCCCTCAGTGGATACACAAGCCTGCAGCAGAAGGCAGGGTCCCCAAAGCTGCAGAGTTTAAACACGAGAGCCGATGTTACCTGTACAACAAAGTGGGTCACATCAGACCAGACTGTCCGGACCGTCAAAAGTCCGGTGGACCCCAACAGGGCAACGTTCTCCAGCTGCGAGGCCAGTTGCCCGTGTGCTGTCACACACAGAGGGGTAAAGAACTGCCACGGAATCACCCCACAGAGGGACGTCCATGGAGAGATCTGCACTTGCCCCCCAGGAACCAGCAGCGGAGACAGAGGGATATCAGGTTGCACCAGTCGGGTTGCAATCCAACGAAGTCCGGCAGAAGCATCTGCGGAGAGTGACCATCGGAGATCGCCAAACAGACGGCTTGCTCGACTCCGGTGCCACTGTTACCCTGGTCCAACCTGATATGGTCTGGCCAGAGGATTTGCTCCCGGACACCGGGATGCAAGTGACCAGGCCAGACGGAGGACCACGGCCCCTCCAGGTTGCCCGGGTCTTTTTGGATTGGGGTGCCGGATGTGGCATGAGGGAGGTGGGGGTATTGCCCGGGTTAGATGCTGAGGTCCTCCTTGGCAATGACCTGGGGCACGTAACCTTTGTGTTCACAGCCGAGCTGGCTCCTGTTGCAGCGATTACCAGAAGTCAGTCAACCAAGGTTGCATCGGAACCAACCCCTGTCCCCCTGCATTTGGGACCAACTGTTCCAGGGGTCTCTGCAGAGACCAAACAGGAGGGAGGGTGGTGGTGAGGAAGGAGGGGGGTGGTGGTTAGGAAGGAAGAGGGGGGTGGTGGTTAGGAAGGAGGAGGGAGGTGGTGGTAAGGAAGGAGGAGGGCGGGTGGTGGTGAGGAAGGAGGAGGGGGGGTGGTGAGGAAGGAGGAGGGGGGGTGGTGGTGAGGAAGGAGGAGGGGTGGTGGTGAGGAAGGAGGAAAGCGGGTGGTGAGGAAGGAGGGAGGGTGGTGGTGAGGAAGGAGGGTGGGTGGTGGTGAGGAAGGAGGAGGGGGGGTGGTGAGGAAGGAGGAGGGGGTGTGGTGAGGAAGGAGGAGGGGAGGGTGGTGAGGAAGGAGGGGGTGGTGGTGAGGAAGGTGGAAAGGGGAGGTGGTGAGGAAGGAGGAGGGGGGGTGGTGAGGAAGGAGGAGGGGGGGTGGTGAGGAAGGAGGAGGGGAGGGTGGTGAGGAAGGAGGGGGTGGTGGTGAGGAAGGTGGAAAGGGGAGGTGGTGAGGAAGGAGGAGGGGGGGTGAGGAAGGAGGAGGGGAGGGTGGTGAGGAAGGAGGGGGTGGTGGTGAGGAAGGTGGAAAGGGGAGGTGGTGAGGAAGGAGGAGGGGGGTGAGGAAGGAGGAGGTGAGGAAGGTGGAAGGGGAGGTGGTGAGGAGGAGGAGGTGTGATGAGAAAGGAGAGGGAGGGTGGTGGTGAGGAAGGAGGGAGGATGGTGGTGAGGAAGGAGGAGGGGGGTGGTGGTGAGGAAGGAGGAGGGGGGTGGTGGTGAGGAAGGAGGAGGGGGAGTGTTGAGGAAGGAGGAGGAGTGGTGGTGAGGAAGGAGGGGGTGTGGTGGTGAGGAAGGTGGAAGGGGGAGGTGGTGAGGGAGGAGGAGTGATGAGGGAAGAGGGAGGGTGGTGGTGAGGAAGGAGGGAGGGTAGTGGTGAAAAAGGAGGGGGTGGTGGTGAGGAAGGAGGAGGGAGGTAGTGGTGGTGAGGAAGGAGGAGGAGGGTGGGGTGGTGAGGAAGGAGGAGGGGGGTGGTGGTGAGGAAGGAGGAGGGGTGGTGGTGGTTAGGAAGAGGAAGGAGGGGGGTGGTGGTGGTGAGGCAGGGAAAGGAGGGGGGTGGCGGTGAGGAAGGAGGAGCGGGTGGCGGTGAGGAATGAGGAGGGTGGTGGCGGTGAGGAAGGAGGAGGAGGATGGGGTGATGTAAGTATGGTGGTGAGAGTAAAAGTATACAGTGGTGTTGGAGCTGTGCTGTGTCAGTCACAGTATTTATATTTAGATAGCAAGCTCAGCTGATCACTACAATTATTGAGATATAAGAATAGGAGTCATGATTTTATCCAATTGTTGGTGAGCATTTGGTATGCTGTGATATTGACAACCCTATCAGTATTGTACAGTATTAACCCTTCACCTTTCAAATGCATGCCTGTGAATTTCCCATTCACATTTGGGTTATAGGGCATTTTATTGTGTAAAAGAATTAATGTACAGGTTGCACATATCATCCTTACTTTATGCAACACAGTACACTGTGTGATAGGTTACACAGTGGGGGTGAGATCATATATCACATGGGACACATCCATTATACCCACTGTGAATAGTTACAGTGCACCGAGTGCACATGGTTCTCATAGATCACTTTTTGCACTTGACAAAGACCTCACTCTTTATCATATTGTGGTGTGCAGCATTTACTCTTTGTTATATCTCATAGATCATCCACATTATATGAGAGTCCACTTTGAGAATTAGAGTTGATAAGACACATGGTACACAGTTCTCTACCGTACCTTCTGGTCAATGTTTTTAGTAAATACATATAAAAATTACCGGGAGCCACCAGACTGGGTGTTGCGATTACACCTCTTCTTGTCCAGAGTGGCCAAAGAGACACTGCAGGGTATGCCACCAGAAGATCGGGATGACTATAACCATGTTAAAGGAATGCTGCTGATGCAGTATTCCCTCAACCCAGAAGCTTACTGGGGCATGTTCAGGACAGGGGAACGATACCCCTGGGAGTCCTATGTCCTGTATGGGGCCCGCATGGCATTGCAGGAGGCAGTGCATGGAGGGTTTTGGTGCTACCAAATACCACACGTTACTGGAATTGATCTTTCAAGAACAGTTGTTGCAGCAGTGTCCCTAAGACCCATGTGGAAGCTGCGAGGATGGCTGATGAATTTGTGACCAGTCGCACTTTAATGGATGGGAAAAGGGCTACCAAGGGACTGGCCGTTCCGGTCAAGGTAGCCAATCAGACCCCTCAGTGGATACACAAGCCTGCAGCAGAAGGCAGGGTCCCCAAAGCTGCAGAGTTTAAACACGAGAGCCGATGTTACCTGTACAACAAAGTGGGTCACATCAGACCAGACTGTCCGGACCGTCAAAAGTCCGGTGGACCCCAACAGGGCAACGTTCTCCAGCTGCGAGGCCAGTTGCCCGTGTGCTGTCACACACAGAGGGGTCAAGAACTGCCACGGAATCACCCCACAGAGGGACGTCCATGGAGAGATCTGCACTTGCCCCCCAGGAACCAGCAGCGGAGACAGAGGGATATCAGGTTGCACCAGTCGGGTTGCAATCCAACGAAGTCCGGCAGAAGCATCTGCGGAGAGTGACCATCGGAGATCGCCAAACAGACGGCTTGCTCGACTCCGGTGCCACTGTTACCCTGGTCCAACCTGATATGGTCTGGCCAGAGGATTTGCTCCCGGACACCGGGATGCAAGTGACCAGGCCAGACGGAGGACCACGGCCCCTCCAGGTTGCCCGGGTCTTTTTGGATTGGGGTGCCGGATGTGGCATGAGGGAGGTGGGGGTATTGCCCGGGTTAGATGCTGAGGTCCTCCTTGGCAATGACCTGGGGCACGTAACCTTTGTGTTCACAGCCGAGCTGGCTCCTGTTGCAGCGATTACCAGAAGTCAGTCAACCAAGGTTGCATCGGAACCAACCCCTGTCCCCCTGCATTTGGGACCAACTGTTCCAGGGGTCTCTGCAGAGACCAAACAGGTAAGCCAGACTGAGTCGCGACCAGGTACTGACTTACTGTTCCAGTTACCTGTTCCCGTTCCCCCTCGACTTTTAGACTAAGGTTGATGGCCAGTGTTAGGGACACAGTTCAGGGAAGCGGTGAAAGCTGACTCCAGCTTTGAAGGCATGAGACTTCGGGCGTCCGAGTCTAAATAAAGGGAAGGGTCAAACCACTTTCTGTGGCACCGCGGGCTCTTGTATAGGGAGCAAGGATCTACCGGGTTAAATAGAGTCTGGACAGGTAGAAGACAGCTAGTGGTACCCAGGGAGTATAGGCAACAGTTGTTACAGGTAGCCCACTTCATTCCACTAGCGGAGCATCAGGGGGTCACTCGGACGAGAGCCTGGCTGTTGCAGAGTTACTGCTGGCCGGCGGCATCAGGGGCTGTGGCAGATTTCTGCCAGTCCTGTGATGCCTGCCAGTGTGTATTTAAGGCGGGTGACCGTGTGAAGGCACCCCTGAACCCTTTACCGGTAATTGGGGAACCTTTCCAGCGGGTAGCTATGAATATAGGGGGTTCCCTCATGATCCCCAGCTGGACGAGCAAGCATTACATCCTCATGGTAGTGAACGTGGCTACGTGGTACCCTGAGGTGGTAGCCCTTGCCACCATCGATGCTAGGGCAGTAGCAAACGCATTGCTAGTCATCTTCACTAGGGTAGGTTTCCCTAGCGAGATCCTAACCGATCAAGGGTCACAATTCATGAGTGCGGGTTGAAGCACCAGCGCACGACCCCTTATCACCCCCAAACGAAAGGACTATGTGAGAGGTTCAATGGTAACCTGAAGCAGATGCTTCGTGCGTTTATTGAGGCGGAGGGGAAAGACTGGGAGATTCACCTGCAGAACTTGCTGTTTGCATACCGAGAGGTACCGCATGAATTTACCAGCTTTTCTCCCTGTGAGCTCCTATATGGTCGCAGGGTGCGGGGACCTCTCAACTTATTCCGTGAGGGATGGGAAAGGGAGACTACCAATACTGATGCTTCTGTGCTTCAGTATGTGGTAGATCTCAGAGACCGGCTAGAGATGCTCATGGGGTTGGCACAAAACAACCTTAGGGATACTCAGATCAAGCAGAACACTTGGTATGATCAGAATACCCGTAGCAGAGAATTCATCCCAGGACAGCAAGTACAGTACTTGTTCTGAAGCACACTCGGGAGAACAAATTAATGGCTGCCTGGTCTGGACCGCCCACAGTTCTCAGAAAGATGAATGAGTGCAACTATGTTGTACAGTTAGATGGTGAAACAGGCAGAACTAGGACCTATCATATCAATATGCTCAAAGAGTACTTTTCACTGAGTGTGGCATCAGTGCTCGCTATCTGTAGTCCACTGATGGGGAATCCGGCGAGCAGTGCTCTGCTGGACCTCCTAGGGGAGGCTAGCCAGGGGGGCACAGTGGAGCAGGTTGAGATAGGGTTCCAGTTAAGTAGGCAGCAGAAAGCAGAAGCCAGGGCTATGTTAGAGCAGTATAAGGTTCGGTTCTCGGCACAAGCCGGGCAAAACGTATATTACAGATCATCCAGTACTCACAGGTGATCTGCGACCCATGCATAAGCTTGCCTACCGGGTATCAGCAGAGGTGAAGGGCAGTATAGAGAGGGGGGTAGGAGATGCTTGCCCTAGGGGTAATTGTACTGTCCCAGAGCCTTTGGGCTTGCCCGGTAGTCCTAGTACCTAAGGCTAAGGCCCCGGTCACGGCACTCTAATGCGCGCCCGCGGACGCTGTAGCAGGCAGCGGGGGCAAGGCCTTAGAAGGATGGGACCACCCGCTTCTGTGTGGACAACCTACAGCTCGATGCAGGGACGGTTTCAGATGTTTATCCCATGCCCCGCATGGATGAGCTGCTAGGTGAGCTTACGTGGGCAAAGTATCTGACTACCATGGATCTAAGTAAAGGGTACTGGCAGATCCCCCTGACCCAGGAGGCTAGGGAGAAGTCAGCATTCATTACTCCAAGTGGCCTCTATGAATTTTTAGTGATGCCATTCGGGATGAAGAATGCCCCGGCTTCCTTCCAACACCTGGTCAATAGGTTGCTGGAAGGGATGCAAAGTTTTGCAAGGGCATACCTGGATGACATTGCTGTATTTAGTAATTCATGGGACTCACATCTAGTGCATGTAGCAGCGGTGCTAGCCAGAATAAGGGAAGCAGGGCTTACATTGAAACCCTTAGTGCTTAGTCGGGATGGCAGAGGTATTGTACCTAGGGCACCTGGTGGGCGGAGGGTTTACTTTAGCGCCGAGCGCGGGTGAGCGTGTGCCCGCGCACGAGCGCGCGTGCACCATGTGAGCGAGGACTTACATATAGCTATATATGTAAGTAACCGCCGCAAGCACCGCCCGCTCAGTGCCAGCGCGGACGCAGCCTAAGTCGGTATTAGTAATATTCTCCAAATCAGATAAGAGGTGTATGTAAGAACAACTTAGCAATTCAGTCTAAACCAAATTGGTAAAGTGACTTCGAATATATAGCCTGTTTTTGGATTGTGTGCCTCTGGGTCACTCGCGTCCCTCTGTAAATGCGATAAGGTAGTAAAAGACCCGCGAGGAGTCACTATTGGAAAAATCCCAATAGCTAAAAAACAATTGTATACTGGTGACCCTAGGAATCGGTCATAATAGTATATAGACTAATCAATTCTATTGGCTTAATCAATTCACTAGTACCCATAAAGAGTCAGAAAACCTGCTTGCAAGCATAAGCTTGTTGCATACCCTATAAGAGAGGTATAATTCCTTGTTCATATCTATGATAGCAGGAATGAGTAAGATTGCGACATAGCCTTTCACTATAATTCGCTTTCCCAGTCAGCGGAGTCACTAGACAAATGGATAGCTTCTTGTGTGCTTAATTGTCTCTGGGGCTCAGGATGCTATCATATTAGCTTGGCAGGCTATGAAGTGTAGCATGCTGAGGTAGTAGTTCAGACGAATATAGCAGGTTATATCACCATTAGATAATTGTGATATTTTAATATTCTTTAGCCCATTAATTAGTACAGTGTGGTATTTATACTTGATCATTATAAGTCTAAAATGATCAGTGTAAGTAAAAGGGTATGACCTTTAAGAGTTACTGAAGCATGCTCATTTGCATGTCTTAGGCTAAGGCCCCGGTCACAGCGCTGTAATGCGCGCCCGCGCTTTTGGCTGCGCGTTCCGGCGATTCCCCGGTCTGCAGCTCACTGCAGGAGCAGAGACCTTGGGGGGGCGTGGCGGAGGAGTGACGGGGGCGCGGCCATGACGTCACCCGGCAGGTTCGCCCTCATTGGCTGAACCGCCGGGGGGCGTGCCTAGCCGCTCGACGCGTGTTCCTGCTCTCAATTCTATTGAGAGCAGGAGTACCTCTCGCGCGAGCGCTGCGGCCCCCCCTCGCAGCGGGCCCGGCACCATTGCGGGGAGGGCTCTCGTGAGCGCAGCGTCCTCCACAGCGGACGCTGTAGCAGGCAACGGGGGCAAGCCCTTAGACAGATCTGCAACCCCGCCTTTCACTATTATCACCCAGCACACAGCACTTCCACTGCAGCAAGGGATTCTGGGAAATGACATGCAAATGAGCACACCATGCCACCTTTTGCTTCAAGACAATTAACATAGAGAGAGAGAGAATATTTATATTTGTATTTGCTATATGCAATACGGTGGAGGTTTTTTTGCTGCCTTTTTCACCCACCATAACGTAAAATGTATATGGTATATGTATATATATCTGTGTGTATATAGGTACAGTATGTGTCTGTGTGTATATTTATTTTTGTGTGTATACATATAGTGTATATGTGTGTGTTTCAATGGTACACATGTTAACGAAGCGTTCACTGCCACGTTTGTGTTAATGCAACGCCTCATGTTAACAATATTGTCTGGTGTGTGTGTGTGTGTGTGTGTGTGTGTGTGTGTGTGTGTGTGTGTGTGTGTGTGTGTGTGTGTGTGTGTGTGTGTGTGTGTGTGTGTGTGTGTGTGTGTGTGTGTGTGTGTGTGTGTATATTTTTATTTACTGTATAAAGAGACAGAAAGAGATGTGTGTGTATTATTATAACCAATTTGAATTGTAATTAGTGTTTTATTGTATTGAACAATTTAAGTCTTACTCGGACTTAGTTGTAATATTATCAATTCAAATCTTAAATAATATTTATTCTATTTCAGGATCTCCGGTGATCTGTTTTCCTCCAAATAATTTTACGGGACAACAAATTCAATATGTTGACAAACATTGCTGGCATTCACTGACACATCATTATTTTGATTCCAATGGGACTGCTGCAGTGAAATCATTATGGATTCATAAGGTAGTCACATACTGTACTGTATATTGTTTACAATGTTACTTTAGTATAAATGTAACACCCCTATCCCCACCTGGCTGCAGAAGATAGGGTGTACATGCAATCAGTCTCTCTCTTGCACTGCAAACAGGATTTCTACCTGCTTCAGCGTAGTGTAGCTCAGCCAGTTTTACCTTTGTCTCAGGGCTTCTCCAGTGGATCTAGGCCAAGGCTGTAGTGAGGAGTAGAATAAGTAGAAAAGTAGAAAAGGGCGGCAGCAACTTTTAAAACAGGATGCTTGCTTTTATTGTCAGCAGGATCAGCATATCACACAGCATAGACAGGACAGGTTTTCAGCATGTATCTCTTGCAGAAGTTCCCCTCTCTGCCTGCAGTTCCTCCCAGGACCCACCCTAACCATGGCTAAGGTTGAAGCAGGCTCAGCCCCAGACCCCTACAAAGATCTGGACTACAGCCCTGCTCCCTGCAGCATGGGAACCTCAGTTGCATCAGGCACCTACTGTAGCGCAGTTTGCCCCAGCACACTCTTTCTCTCTATCGGGCGTTCTGTTCTGGCTGACAGATTCAATCTGTCAGTGGTGACATTGGATACCGAGGCTTGAGCCTCATTACTCCAAGTTCTCTTGTTGAGTATATTGTCGCACATTTAGAAAGCGTCTTGATCTATGTTACTTACCACAGTTGAGTTGGTTTCTCTAGGGTGGGTCCTCACCTCATATACGCAGGGGGTGTCAACCTTTCCCCTTCTCTGTCTCTGGGCAAAACATGCTGTAGCAATCTGTCCCCCCACTGGTCACATGGACTACTAGAACTTTCCTTGCTCTGAGTCATGCCGCATGTGCCTGGGATCTGCAACATTGTATCATCTCTCTGAGCCAGCTCACATGCAGGACAATGTGTAATGGGTTTAACCCTTACACTGCTAGAGTGCTGCCGTAGCCTGCATGCTAAAACGGGCCTGGTTTTAGAAGGGGGCTACATAAATATCATCAAAATGAAAACAGAGGCATACACTATGTATCCAGTTAATGTGGTGTAATTCTGTGGCAAACAAATAGCCGTTTTCTGAGTCACAATTGCTCCAATAATATCTTGCTACATAGGGTTATATTTACTAAAGTCTCTGGATGAAAACATGAGACAAAAGCTAGTGCAATATATACAGCAACAGATTTAGCAAACCAAAGCAATCCAATTGAAAGCAATTTTATTTTTTCCTTTGACAAATCAAGTGCAATTCTTTTGCACTGGTTTTGTAGTCAGGAGACATTATTGAAATAGTTCTCAAAGACTCAAATAAGTGATATATCAAAGTTTCCTGAATGCAAAATTAGGGAAAATTCACACAAGCAAACTCCAGGTTTATGATTTGTTATAATTTATGGTACCTTTTAGGGGACCAACATGAACATTCTTCATAGCTGGTATTAAAGAGCACAGAGGTTTTGAAAGCTCACGTCTCGTCTTCAGGTCTATGTCCAATACATCCAAATCCCTCCTCTTCTCACCACTTCCTCAACTACACATATAAGTCTCTGGTGTGAATAGTCTTGCCTTCCCCACCCCAATATACTGGCAATACCTCTGAAAAAGACAAAGAGGATGCTAAATGGCTAAGAACTGTCCATACAGTAACTCTCTAAACTTCTCATGCACTAACATTCCTATCCAGCTCAATGACATCTACAGTACCTCTCCCTTCTGTCTTGCTGATTTAACAATTCCCCCTAATCCAGATTAATTAAATGGTAGTAAGGCTGAGGCCCCGGTGTTAGCTCTGCACACGCACCCCCCATTCTAGCGGCACGTGCAGCTGATATCCCCAGTCTGCGGTCAGCTGCAGGGGGATAGATGGGGAGGGGGAGCGTGATGGGGGCACGGCCATGACATCACCCAGCAGGTTCGCCCTCATTGGCTGAAACGCGGGGGCGTGGCCAGCACTCCATCACAACTTGTGAGCACAGATTTCCTGTCTCAGAGAAATCTGTTCTCACAATGCGGTGGGCAAGGTGGGTAGTGGGCCTGGCTCCATTGAGGGGCGACTCTTGTCCCTGCAGGGGACCTACCCTAAGCCTTAGTGCAATTTAATGCCTTTTCATTTCAATCAACATTACTTGTACTGTAACACTGTACTTGTACTATTCACTTAACATACAGTAGGGAGTTTCCTCATCTGTAGGCATTTATACTTCCATTCAGGGAAGCCAAGGTTGAGGTCAGGTTTGTGTGGTCACTACAAGAGCAATAACATAACCAGATCTCAACATGTCATTACCGAATTTACGATAAGGCTTAATTTTAGTTACCATTTAGTTAATCTGGGTATATATTGTATTATATATAATTCCCTAATTCCGCCATCAGATCCATAATAAATTACCAAACTTGATCATTGAAACAAGTGACATAAAAAAGAAAGCATATTTAAAAAAAAAAGCCTTTAGTAACATTCATTTAGCGACAATAACACAATTTGATCTTGATTCGCCACCTCCACACTATTCTACACCAATATTTTCTGAGGGGTACAGTACTCCTGGACACAAATGAATCTTTTACTTTTATGTTTTGGGTTGTATCTGCTAATTAAGTTTCTTGCATTTGACAGATCTTTCTGGCAGAGACATTTAAGCAGATTTAATTGACCTTTTATTGCTGCACGCAAGAGGGAGAAAAATGACTGCCATATATTTACATATTCCAATATAATACTTGTTTGCAATGGAAAGTTTTTTTGGTTTAAGATTATTAAAAGGAACTTCCTGTAAAATTATGTATATCTCCTGACAGTGCAGATACATTATATGCAAAATGGGTCAAGGTTTAAATTAAGTGATTATTGTTGAAATCCGCCCCGTATACAGTATTTTTTGTGCTAACTATTTGCGTTTTATTTAAACACAGATTTTTGAGCTAAAGTGTATGAATGTAAACATACTATTGTTCTATTTTCCTTGGTAATTGTGTTGTACCATTTCTCAATCAAAATAATTAAGGATGTGTGTATACAGTCTATTAATCCTAATAGAGGTATATTAGTATTTTAGTATTTTATCTGTTAGTGTTAGGACTTGCGAACGGGTGTCTGCCTTGACGTGGCTCGCAAGCTTACAATGCGTTAGCCAAAGGGTTAAACTAAATGACCATTTTTCAAGGCAATATATAAGTATTTTACTGTGTATTTCTGTCATGTTGGATGTAGCATTGGGATTCTCTGTCGTCTGTTGTATACATATGCCACGCTCAATAGCACTCCATTTTGACACTTAAATACATACATATATTTTGTGGGGGCTCAGGGGTTCCCAAAAAGAGCTTGCTGGGGTTTTGTGTTCTATTGTTCTATTCTCCCTGGTACTTGTGTTGTACCATTTCTCAATCAAAATAATTAAGGCTGTATGTATACAGCCATAATTTTCTGTAGCACCTAAGGGTCGATATTAACAGAAATATTCTAAATACTAGATGTGCTTATTTTGAATATCATGATTGATAAACAAGAAAGAAGTGGCATACAATTTTATGTTTTATTTATTTATTTAGTAAACATGTTTCATTTTACTCCTCTAGGTTTTTCCATTCTCTTTAATGGTTATAGCTGTAGCTATGTATATTCCTGTGGTACTTTGGAAATATATATCTGAATCATTACTGAATTTAGATCTTATTTTTATCATTGATGAACTGGACAAATCCTATAATCGATCAATCAAGCTGGTTCAACACTTATTGAAAACTCATCGAACATGCGCTGACCCATATATATTTTGGGAGGAGCTAAAAAAGTAAGTATTTTCTTATTAAAGAACTGAAGATGCAGCATATAGCTTTACAAATATCTAATATATTAACATTTGAATCTTTTTTTATTTACTCAGAACGGATTATGTCATAGTAATCCTAAAATAATGTTAAAGTTAAGCCTTAACATTAAGCTTTGAGCTTATTGTAAAAAGGAAACAAAAAAGTAGTTGGTGCAATGTTATTTCCACCTAAAATACTTGCTTAAAATAATAACTTTTTGTAACATGTGAAGGGTGCTCTAATGCAGCACAGCTATTACCAATAGTAATAAAAGAAAAGCACATTGCACAACAGATGCTATTGCCAATCATAGACTACGGGGACATAGTATATGTACAGTAAAGCACCCCAAATTCACCATAGCAAACTAGACACCCTCTACAACCCAATATGCTGCTTTGTCCTACAATGTAATTCTAACATACATCACTGGGAAATTCTCCAAGAACTAGATCCCTCGAGTGGAGACGAAAAGTCAAATTTTCCTGTCTTGCCTTCAAATTGACACCGATATAGAGAGTGTAGTGTATGAGTTGATAACTCTACAGTCAGCTGCAAAGATTGTGTATAGTGGTGTTGAATACACAGCTGCTAATGCAGCAAATGGTTAGGCTAAGGCCCCGCTCCCAGAGTCAGCGCACCCGCACTGCTGACAGGCGGTGCGCTGAGATACACAGACCGCGATATGCGGTCTGTAGGGAGCGGGAGCCGGAGCGGGAGGTGGGCGGGTGGTGGGCGGTTTGACAGGGAGGGGGGGCGTGGCTTGAGCGGAGGGACCCGCTACTCTCCCCCCCCCTCCCTCCACTGACTCGGGCTGGAGCTGGAAAGTAAGTTTAAACACACACACGCAGGCACTCATTCATACACACACACACACACACACACACACACACACAGGCAGGCACTCACGCACTCATACACACACACGCGCGCACACACAGAGGCAGGCACTCACGCACTCATACACACACACACACACAGACGGAGGCAGGCACTCACGCACTCGGGCACACACATACACACACAGACAGGCACGCACGCACTCAGACACACACACAGACAGGCACACACACAGAGAAAGGCACTCACCTGCTTTCACTCCACACTCCTCCCCGCTCCCCGAAGCCTCTCCTCCTCCCGAAGCCTCCCCTCCCCATTGGCTCACAGCCACACACGTCACGCGTCGAAGCTAGGAAACACCATTCTGTGGTGTCTCCTAGCGGCTGACGCGCGACAGCGTGTGATCAGCTGTGCAGCCAGTGGGGACCGGGACCAGCTCGCGAGGATTCCCCTGCTGGTGGGGAACTCGCTACATTGCCGCCCGCGCCAACGAGCGCAGCGGGACCGAGGCCTTAGGCTGATGTATCAACCTAGCCATGTCTCTGTTAGATGTTGTTTGTAGTATAGTTATCCTATGTCTAAACAAATACAGTTGACAATGATTGCCCTGGATAAGGAGCGTTTGCACTGCACTGTTAGTAATCAGTGCAGGTCTCCTGGATGCCAATATGTCTAATGTTGCATATCATCAGTCAGGTCGAGTGTTCTCACTGACATAATATCGTTGCAGCCGATTTGATTACCTCTTGTATCAACCTCACGTAGGTGGGAGTCAGTGAGGTAGGAGACAGTTGCACTCTGCACTGCGGGTTTAGCTGCTCAATATATCATGGCACACATACTGTATGATAATAGTGGGTTATATTGCAGTTTATTTAACAGTTTAGAGGAGGAGACACCAGAGAAGGAAACACTGAAGGAGAGGGTGAATAGGTACAGTAGGATGTGAACCAGGAGAACGCTGTGTCGTGAATGCCAATCTACTGGAGAGTGTTCAGGAGAATAGAGGTGATCGACAGTGTCAAAGGCAGCAGAAATATCCAGGAGAACTACTAGGGAGAAGTAACCTTTAGACTTACAGATGTAGCATCTCCTATCTATCAGCTGCCGTAGAGCATGTAATGGTGCACAGTGTGAAAAACGTTGACCATCCGAGACACAGTGCATAGCAGTCGGTAATGGCCCATCGCGATTAACACAGTGGGGGTCCCTCCATCTGAATGCGACTTGGACTGTGTGAATCCTACCGGGCTGCACATGTCTGTAAGTGACGCACAGTAAGAGTGATCTAACAGGTGATTGCGTGGCTTTTATTTTATTTTAATAACACAGTATCGAAGCAGACGGTCTCCGGAGTTGAACCACATTAATTTTAGCCTCGGACCCTCTGCTTCCTGAGTTACAGGCCCCGGTATGGGGTGCTGGTATCTCTGTCATGTTTAAATTCTCCTACGTCACGGCCCACGTGACCGGGACATTTAAACAATGCAGTGAGATACCAGCAACCCATACCGGGGCCAGTAACTTGGAAAGCATTGCGTCCCCAAAGGTTTAAATTAATGCGGTCGGGCTCCAGAGACCCTCTGCTTCAATACTGTATTATTAAAATAAAATAAAAGTAGCTTCATTACCTTAATGGCTAGCCATTGAAGGGGTTAAGCCAGAGTAACTGGTTTATTGGGCGTAGGGGGGTGGGTGAAGGGGATAGTTTCCATAGGGTGGGTGGTTAGGCCTCTCGGGAAGGTTGCGGGATGGGGTTAACCCCTTCATTACCTTAGCAGTAGTAACCATGTTTTGGGCACGGTTTATCACTGTGACAATCAATTGGCTTATTGTCAAATCTTTGTTTTTATTCAAATATAATGTATTTTATTTTGTGGTTCTTTTTAATTTGTAGGTTGCCCATTCATTGCCATTACGGCACTTCATGCCCATATTGTGGGCATGGTAAATAAACGTTATACTTACCCTGACCAGGATGAAGGCCATCCTCATCCTTCTCGTCTTCAGTGGGCACTGACGGTAAAATAAAAAAAACTAACTACTGACCTGTAACCCCTTAATCAACTTAGCGGTTATTAACCACTATGATAATTAAGAAAGGGGTTAACCCCCCACAACCCATCTAGGAAGACTAAACCCCTTCCCATGGGCAACTACACCCACCCCCTCTATCCATTGATTGTCACAGTGGTAAACCATTCCCACGTTATGGGCATGGACTGCCACAATGGCAATCAATGGGCAAGCTACAAATAAGAAACAAGCACTAAATAAAATACATTACATTTAAATTAAAAAAAACATTTGCCAAGAAACCAATTGATTGTCATAGTGGTGAACCATGCCCACAATTTTAGCTAGAGAAGAGTTCAGCTCCTTTCAAATGGAACTATAGTATTTCAAGCATTGGCAAGACATCTTCATAGCAGTTTGAAGTAGGGTCCATTGAATCTCATACATACAAACTCTTTAGTGTGATGCATCAGTGGCAGATTTCCCATTAGGCCCGGGTCTAGGGCAGCAAGATTTTAGGGGCGTAAATTTCCCTTCCCCCCCCCCCCCCCCATATATTGAGTACCCGCTCTTTTCCCCACTGATTGCCGGGGGAGAGCATGAGGCATCTGTAAAGTTCTTACCTTCTTCAAGCCGCCCTCATTCTTCAGCGTCACAGCGTCAAATGATGCTGCGACGTCACATGATGTTGCTTTGCCACGGCAACATGACACTGCTACGTCAAATGACGAGGCGATGTCGTTACCATGGTAATGTGATGCCGTGAGACGTCATATTGCCATGGCATCGCGATGCTGTGTGACGTCGTGACGCTGAAGGAGAAGGGTGGCACGAAAAAGAAGGTGGCTGCGCGGGCGGCACCAAAGTAAGTTGTTATGGGCGGCGAATTTGTAAATACGCCACTGGTAATGTTCAGACCAATGTTTGTTTGCCTCTCAATTTAATTCCAATATTTGAGCCAAAATTATATAAACAAATCAAATAAGAAGTAAACATTTCTGTGTTGCTTGTGATGCAGCAAATTCTTTGATATTATTTAATTACAAGGTGGATGAGAATAAAAAAATGTTTACTTTTAAATTGATGCCATGCTTTTTTCAGTCAGTCTTTTTATACAACCCTGAGAGATTTTACTATAAATGTCCGTACCTCACTTGGATGATATAGTAATAAATAAAATAAAAAATGTAATTTAAAAATGCAAAAATAACATTGTAAAAAAAGTGACATACTGAGACATAACAGCTCTTCTAAATATTAGTTTACTGCTATTGTTTTTGAACATCGTATAGTGCTTTTCTACAAGATTATGAAACGGAATGTGTCAAAAGTTCAAAACAGAGAAAATAGTAGAGCAGATAAACAATATTTCTCTTTACTATATATATATAATAATTAGAGATTCTAAAATGTAGTAAAAGTATTTTTTTCTTTCTTTCAGTGCCCGCCACATGAGATACTTTGAATTCCCTTTGTTGGAGAGATATTTGACTTGTAAACAACGATCTCATCTCCTTGTACTTACCTATCTCCTGAGAAATATTCTCTTGCTTATCTTCATTTCACTCACATGTATCTACATGGGATTCTTTCACCTCAGCATTTTTTTTCAAGATGAATTCAACTGCCATATAAAAACAGTGCTTCTAAAAACAGAGACATCTAAATCAGAATTTGTTAACTGTAAACTTGTTTCATTACCCATATTTCAAGTAATTAATATAGCTAATGCAGTTATATACATTCTTCTAGTGCCCATTATAATATATAATTTGAGTAAATTATGTTATTGGGACAAATACTTCTTAACTGTTTATGAAATGCTTCCAGCATTTGATCTCCTAAGCAACAAAATGCTTGGATGTCCTCTTAATGATTTAAATATTATCATTCTCTTCCTGCGAGCCAATGTTTCAGAACTCAAATCATTCAGTCGGTTAAGTGTTTTATGTAAACTTAAGGATACAACAAACAAGCAAAATATTGACACAGTTGTGGATTTTATGACATTACTTATTGGAATGGATATGGCAAAACCTACAATCCAGAACACTGCAACATATGATGCAAATTCAGATATGAACCAAATTCTAACATCATCTCAAACTGAAAGTTACGGTAAGATATCGCATTTATTTTAACATGTCTTAGTGTTCTCACAGTGTGGGTTAATCTCAGACTAATGTTCTGTCCCATAATTTTCTCAAAAATAAACCTAAGAGATTTTGGTTATTTGATATTTAACCACTTTACCTCAATTCTTGAAATCCGGCGGTCCTTTCTGGTATCTCGTCAACGCGATTGATTGGGTTAGCAAACATGTTGTCCTGACCGGCTTCCAAATCATATGATCAGGAGAGCAGTGATAATGATAAGCATATAGTAAACAAGCCAATACCGCATGGCATTCCCTGAACATCATGGGGCCCATTGGAGGGACGACCCTTATGATGTTCAAGCAATGTCATATTGGCACTGAAGCATTGAGCTGAGCATAGTACCATGTTGAGTTTATTCTGAAGTTGTGCCCATCAAAAGAGATCAGTGATGTTGAGGATGGAAGGAGGGTTCTATATGTCTAAAAATACATCTGCGGTGCAAATGAATGAATAGTGCATATTAAGAGGATACTTTGAGATGTGCGTATGTTTTGCAGTTCACAAACATTTGCGTACAATTTCAAGGAATTAAAATTTTTGCACAAATGTCACTAGTTTGCCGTAATAGTTCATGATTTTCACCAACATGCGTGAATATACTGTACTTGAGCCAGTTTAGCATCAATTTCAGTTTACAAAGCTGGAGGTTTTAGATAGTTCTCTCACATGCAGGTGGTACTTTGTGAGCCCTGTCAGCTTTCCCTGTCATACTCACTGAGATTGAGGGCCTGTTACTCAGTAGCCTCTTCCTCACACAGTGAAATACACATTGGCAATTAGCACCCTTGCACTCTGAGGTTGAAATCTGTTGTTCGGGATTCTCTTCACTGCCACCATATAAAGTCAGTCAATAAACATCATCAGCCCCATGCTGATTGCAGACTGAAATGTGAACTGTATAGTTATTACTTGTAGACAGTGCACTATCACTGTTTATGTTACATAGTTGCATAGTAGATGAGGTTGACATCAAGTTCAACCTATGCTAAATTTAGACGACAGATACGATATTATTATATCCGTACTTACAGTATATTGATCCAGAGGAAGGCAAACAAAAACCCCCAGTGAAATATCATCCAATGATATCTCATAAGGGGGAAAATAAATTCCTTCTGACTCCAAGAATTGGCAATCGGATTAATCCCTGGATCAACATTCTTCCCATGTTTACTTATTTGGTATATCCCTGTATACCTTTCCTTTCTAAAAAGTTGTCCAACATTTTTTTGAACAAATCTATTATATCTGCCACCACAGTCTCCATGGGTAACGAATTCCACATTTTAACTGCCCTTACTGTAAAGAACCCTTTCCTTTGTTGCTGGTGAAATCTCCTTTCCTCCAACCTTTAAGGATGACCCTGTGTCCTTTGTACTTGGGATGAATAGTTATTTTGAAAGCTCCTTGTACTGACCCCGAATATTTTTGTATATAGTCATCATATCTCCTCTTAGATATCTTTTCTAATGTAAATAAATCTAATTTAGCTATCTTCTCCTCATAAACCAGATTGTCCATCCCCTTTATTAATTTGGTGGCTCTTCTCTGCAATCTTTAGTTTCATAATGTATTTTCTAAGGAGTGGTGTCCAAAATTGTACTCCATATTCAAGGTGTGGTCTTACTAATGCTTTGTAAAGGGGCATAATTACGTTTACTTCCCTTCCATCCATTGCCTATTTAATGCAAGATTAGATCGTGTTTGCCTTTGCAGCTACTGCATGACTTTGGGCACTATTGCTAATCCTGCTGTCTACAAGCACTCCTAAATCCTTCTCCATCAAGGATTCCCCTAATTGATCCCCATTTAATTTTTTAAGTCGCCTGTTTATTCTTGTTTCCCAAATGCATAACCTTACATTTATATGTATTAAACCTCATCTGCCATTTACCTGCCCAAGTTTCCAGTCTATCCAAGTCCTTCTGGAGGGAAATTACATCCTGCTCTGATAGGTAGTAGATACCTTACATAATTTAGTGTCATCAGTAAAGATGGAGACTTTGCTATCTATGCTAACCTCAAGGTCACTAATATCAAGTTAAAAAGCATTGGTCCCAGTACCGATCCCTGAAGTACTCCATTCACAACTTTAGCCCAACCTGAAAAGTTCCATTTATGACAACTCTCTGTCAACCAGTTTTCAACTCCAATTTGCTTTATTTTGTACACTAACCTCTTGTGTGGAACCGTAGCAAAAGCCGTTGCAAAATGTACTCTAAGTAGACCACATCAACTACATTTTCCTGGTCTAAATTCCTACTTACCTTCTCAAAGAAACAAATAAGGTTTGTTTGGCATGATCAATCCTTCATAAATCCATGCTGACTATTACTAATAATTTTGTTTTCCATTAGGTATTCCTGAATATTATCTGTATTAAACCTTCAAGTAGCTTCCCCACTATTGATGTCAGGCTTACAGGTCTGTAATTCCATGGTTGTGATCTAGCTCCCTTTTTAAATATAGGCACCACACCTGCTTTACGCCAATCTTGTGGTACTGAGCCTGTGGAAATGGAGTCCTTGAATATTAAATATAATGGTTTGGCTATTACTAAATGCCATCTGGGCATTTTTTTTTAGTAGCTTATACTACGGTTTTCTATATCTTTAAAAGCAATATAGAATCCCAATGTGGGCCAGTTCATCACCCTGGACTAGCCAGAATTTTTTCAAATATTTTTCTCTGAACAAACGCCTATATAGAATTAGTGGGTTTAAATAATTTTACTCAAAGCAGGGAACTTTCAATGGAACATTGGCTTTTAGACAAATTTGTATTTAAAAGTTGGCTTCGGACCTGCTTTGGGTATCTTTTCTCCCTATATAGAATACAAAGGAGTACTTCAACAGTTTTTTTTTTTACCTTTTTTTGTGGAGGAAAAACATCTGAAGCTTACTCTTCGGATTATATATAATAGAACTCTTAGGCTCGTACTCAAAATTCTATGTCGCTGCTTCTCTCTCTTGGAGAGACCTCTGTGATCCATTGAAATTTTGGAGTATTGGAAATTCATTATGATAAAAAAAAAGTCTATGAACATTATAGATATTCTCCATAATGTACTTTTGGGTGATGTTTGATTACACTTTCTAAAAATGTACCAATTGTTTGCTTTTAATAAGGCACATTGGTGTAACAAGAAAATAAATAGAGCAGAGAACCTTGATTCTGGGTTTTTTAGGATGACTGCCCAGCATTTCAGCAAAATGCCTTTTTTTTTGCTATTCTATAAGCAAAGAGCTCTCCTAACTCTCATCAAAAAGGCATGCTAAATGCATAAATACTTCTATAAAAATATATCTATCATATTTATATAGAAAAGGTGCAATGGACCATAGATTTATTTTATACTTAGTATGAATTTCTACCTTGGATAAATATAACTATGTTTTTTTTTTTTTTTTTAACATAAAGACGCATGAAATTTATTCCTTAAAGGCTTAGAAACACTTGTTTTTATACCATACAGCAATAAAGTGGTATGGCAAGGGTATTTACAGTAGTTGCATGTTTTGTGTTGATCCTCTAATTTAGGGACTCACAAAGCTCTGGTGATACCAATTTAGTGGTATTGGAGCTCAACTGATATTAACTGCCATTTACTTAAATGGGCAAATAACGCCAATCAAGCTCTAATACGCATTATTGGATTTTAATGAATCCATTAATCCTAATATTATTTCAACTTTCTGAACAGATTTCTTTAAATTGTTGAGTGCATGTTTTCAGTTTCTGTGGTCACGGTGCACTTACAATCTTTATTAATGCTCTTATATTCTGTTACGTGTATCTTAGATATCTGTACAGGTACATTGGACTTCATTGTTGCTGCTACCCCTTCACTGAAACTTGATATCTGACATTATATAATATATTGAATACATGAAAATAAATCACACAAAGATCTAAAGACAAAAAAATCAATATACTTTATTTTTAAATAACATAAAATAGTAACTTTTTACTTTTATTTTTCTAGAAATGGGAAAAAAAGAAGAAAACAGAATATAGGAAACAGAAGCAAACAGAACAGAAACCACTGCAATATAAGACTGATCAAATCTGAACATCTACAAATAAAGAACATTCATTTGCTTATGATTTTTCGCTAGTTTCTATTTCTGTTCTTTGATATATTTATTCTGTTCCTTTTCATCACTATGTAGTGTGAGAGTGTGATATAGGGGTACCAAGGAGGGGGCACAAGGATGTAAGCAGCCATTTTGTTTGTCTCTGTTTGTCAGCCATTTTGTCTGTTGCAGTTATGAAAGCTGTGAGCATGGGATAGTTTTTGCTTACAGTGATGCCAACCCACGCAGCTGCTAAAAGAATCTAAGAGTCACAAGGACCAAGGGTACTGGTAGTTGAGATAAGAAAGCACTTCTTGTTTTGTTTTGTCTCCTTCCAGCAACACACAGGCTCCAGGGAAAGAGTAAAAAACATGTTGTGTAAAGGTCAATTTGTATAAACTATAGATTTTAGTTTGGATAAGGGTTTTTGGTTATTTTCCATGACGCAGAAGTCACCCCATATGTAGGTGCGTAGTTATTTGTATTTGTGTATAAGTAATCCCTGCAATTTTTTTTATCCAAAGAGCTTTTTCTAAGCTTTCTCCTTGTGTGCACTTGTAGGTAATAAACTTGTTTGATATTTCTGAATTTGTGTTGGAATATTTTTTACATCTTTCACAGTAGCATGATCCAAAATAGTTTTTGCGTCCTGATGTTTACACAAAACATTGGAGTCTACCTATAAACGTTTTCTGGCTGTAAAACTGACATTATAAACAGAACCATATTTATGAAAGAAAGAATATTTAATACAAAGCAATAAGGTTTTTTCCCGTTCTGGTGCTTCAGTTTTGCTGCTGGGAGACTCTAAAATATAAGGGTATGTGGGGCGCATGCGCGGTGTCAACGGATATGGTGACTTAGAGTGAAGACTCTCGAATATCCGTGGACTAAACACTATGTAATGAAAATGGTAGAGAATATTAAGTATTTTAATCAATCTGGTACTTCGGGATTAATGTGGCTACAGATTTGATTTAAAAAAAATACAAAGAAATGTTCTATGGCCTGTTAAAACCTTGACCAGGCCTAGTTTTAGGACTGATAGAATCTAAAGATAGGGCATTTGTTGTTTCCAGAGTTGGGATACAATTATCACTCTCCTGATGTAAACAGGACACTGTTTAAAGATACTTTCAAAGCATTTCTGGAAAGGTTCTACGGAGTGCCAGGGTGTGTCACTAACCCTGTCGTTCAATAATAGGAAATATGAAGATATCATGGACCTAACATGTACTCCGATGTATACTGGATAGATATTTGTAAATGTTGCAATTGAACAAATCAAATGATACCAAACCCTTAAAGGCTAGCAGGTAATATGGGATAGATAGAGTCTCGTTACGTTTATCAAATTCGCATGAATCTATTGATACAACTCATGCGTGTCTAAGTATTAGGGCCATGAAGTTAGGTTTTTATAATATACCTTTTTAACATCTTTTTAGAGCAAAGTTTTTTCTAAGTCGTAAAACCATCAATTTAGCAGCTGAGTGGGTTTATGTTGGTTCAATGGGGAAAAAATAGTACATACGTATTAGCAAGGTATTCTGAAAATAAGAATTCAACAAGAGGTGTGTTTTGAGATCAAACATGTGAATTTTCATTTTTCTACACTAGTGACCTCTGCAGGGAAATACCTGACATATGGTAACATACTGTATAGGGATTTCTGTTTGACGTTTTATCTTGTTATTTTAAAAACTGTTCTGCATTTATTGTAATTCTATGTTCTTGTAATAATAATTTTCTGTAATCTAAAGCACTGTGTGTATGTATATATATATATATATATATATATATATATATATATATATATATATATATATATATATATCTATATACATATATATACATATATCTATATACATATATACACATATATATATATATATATATATATATATATATATATATATATATATATATATATACAGTGTTCGACAAATCACCCAAAAATCTACTCGCCCAACCAAAAAATCTACTCGCCACCTAGTCCCGCCCCCAACTCCGCCCCTAGTCCCGCCCCCAACTCCGCCCATAGTCCCGCCCCCAACCCCGCTTTAAAATAAAATATATAAATAAAATACATTTAATAAATTCCTAGTCAGAACATTCGTTTTTGACATAAATGTATTTATTGTATTACATTATACTACAATTAGGCGTGTGTGTGTGTGTGTGTGTGTGTGTGTGTGTGTGTGTGTGTCTCAATGTTGGATTTAGAAATAAAAGCCAGATGTGAATGACTAGTTTTCTGAACCCCGTAACCAGTGTCTTGACGTCGGCGCTTCACAGAGAGAGAGACAGACACACACACACACACACACACACACACACACACACACACACACACACACACACACACACACACACACACACACAGCGGCACACACACACAGACACAAACAGAGAGAGAGAGAGAGAGACACACACACACAGAGAGAAAGAGAGACACACAGAGAAAGAGAGAGAATGAGAGACACACACACAGAAAATGAGAGACTGAGAGAGTGCGACAGAGAGCGCGAAGAAGAGAGTGCGACAGAGAGCGCGAAGAAGAGAGTGCGACAGAGAGCGAAGAAGAGAGTGCGACAGAGAGAGCGAAGAAGAGAGTGCGACAGAGAGAGTGCGACAGAGAGAGCGAAGAAGAGAGTGCGACAGAGAGAGTGCGACAGAGAGAGCGAAGAAGAGAGTGCGACAGAGAGGGAGAGGGTGACAGAGAGAGGGCGAGAGGGAGAGGGTGGGTGACACAGGGAGAGGGTGACATGGAGAGGGAGGGTGACAAGGAGAGGGAGAGTGACAGGGAGAGGGTGACACAGGGAGAGGGAGGGTGACACAGGGAAAGGGAGGGTGACACAGGGAGAGGGGGAGGGTGACAGGGAGAGGGAGGGTGACACAGGGAGAGGGAGGGTGACACAGGGAGAGGGAGGGTGACACAGGGAGAGGGGAGGGTGACACAGGGAGAGGGGAGGGTGACACAGGGAGAAGGGAGGGTGACACAGGGAGAGGGGAGGGTGACACAGGGAGAGGGGAGGGTGACACAGGGAGAGGGGGAGGGTGACACAGGGAGAGGGGGAGGGTGACAGGGAGAGGGTGGGTGACACAGGGAGAGGGAGAGCGGGTGACACAGGGAGAGGGTGGGTGACACAGGGAGAGGGGGAGGGTGACACAGGGAGAGGGGGAGGGTGACACAGGGATAGGGAGGGTGACACAGGGAGAGGGAGGGTGACACAGGGAGAGGGTGGGTGACACAGGGAGAGGGAGAGGGAGGGTGACAGGGAGAGGGTGACATAGGGAGAGGGAGAGGGTGACACAGGGAGAGGGAGAGGGTGACACAGGGAGAGGGAGGGTGACACAGGGAGAGGGTGGGTGACACAGGGAGAGGGTGGGTGACACAGGGAGAGGGTGGGTGACACAGGGAGAGGGAGGGTGACACAGGGAGAGGGTGACAGAGGGAGATGGTGGGTGACACAGGGAGAGGGAGGGTGATACAGGGAGTGGGTGACACAGGGAGAGGGAGAGAGGGTGACACAGGGAGAGGGTGGGTGACACAGGGAGAGGGTGACAGAGGGAGATGGTGGGTGACACAGGGAGAGGGAGGGTGATACAGGGAGAGGGTGACACAGGGAGAGGGAGAGAGGGTGACACACTCACAGACACACAGACACTCACTCAGACAAACTCACACTCACAGTCTGTCACTCACACACACAAACACTCACCCGTAAGGCAGGGGGTCGCACATGGCAGCGGGGGCCTCCGCATGGCAGGAGCGCTTCTGCAAGGCAGGGGGGGATCGCACATGGCAGCGGGGGCCTCCGCACGGCAGGAGGGCCTCTGCAAGGGGCCGCGCCCCCTCCAGAGTGGGACGCCGACGCCGCAGTATTCACTGATAGATGGAGAAGGGCCGGTAGGGGATTTCCCCTGCTTAGAGCAGGGAGAGGCTCCGGTGAGGGGATTTCCCCTGCTTAGAGCAGGGAGAGGCTCCGGTGAGGGGATTTCCCCTGCTTAGAGCAGGGAGAGGCTCCGGTGAGGGGATTTCCCCTGCTTAGAGCAGGGAGAGGCTCGGGTGAGGAGATTTCCCCTGCTTAGAGCAGGGAGAGGCACCGTTAGGGGATTTCCCCTGCTTAGAGCAGGGAGAGGCTCCGGTGAGGGGATTTCCCCTGCTTAGAGCAGGGAGAGGCTCGGGTTAGGAGATTTCCCCTGCTTAGAGCAGGGAGAGGCTCCGGTGAGGGGATTTCCCCTGCTTAGAGCAGGGAGAGGCTCGGGTGAGGGGATTTCCCCTGCTTAGAGCAGGGAGAGGCCCCGGTGAGGGGATTTCCCCTGCTTAGAGCAGGGAGAGGCTCGGGTGAGGGGATTTCCCCTGCTTAGAGCAGGGAGAGGCTCCGGTGAGGGGATTTCCCCTGCTTAGAGCAGGGAGAGGCTCCGGTGAGGGGATTTCCCCTGCTTAGAGCAGGGAGAGGCTCGGGTAAGGGATTTCCCCTGCTTAGAGCAGGGAGAGGCTCGGGTTAGGGGATTTCCCAGGCTTAGAGCAGGGAGAGGCTCCGGTGAGGGGATTTCCCCTGCTTAGAGCAGGGAGAGGCTCCGGTGAGGGGATTTCCCCTGCTTAGAGCAGGGAGAGGCTCCGGTGAGGGGATTTCCCCTGCTTAGAGCAGGGAGAGGCTCCGGTGAGGGGATTTCCCCTGCTTAGAGCAGGGAGAGGCTCGGGTGAGGGGATTTCCCCTGCTTAGAGCAGGGAGAGGCTCGGGTTAGGGGATTTCCCAGGCTTAGAGCAGGGAGAGGCTCCGGTGAGGGGATTTCCCCTGCTTAGAGCAGGGAGAGGCTCCGGTGAGGGGATTTCCCCTGCTTAGAGCAGGGAGAGGCTCCGGTGAGGGGATTTCCCCTGCTTAGAGCAGGGAGAGGCTCCGGTGAGGGGATTTCCCCTGCTTAGAGCAGGGAGAGGCTCGGGTGAGGGGATTTCCCCTGCTTAGAGCAGGGAGAGGCTCGGGTTAGGGGATTTCCCAGGCTTAGAGCAGGGAGAGGCTCCGGTGAGGGGATTTCCCCTGCTTAGAGCAGGGAGAGGCTCCGGTGAGGGGATTTCCCCTGCTTAGAGCAGGGAGAGGCTCGGGTGAGGGGATTTCCCCTGCTTAGAGCAGGGTGAGGCTCCGGTGAGGGGTTTTCCCCTGCTTAGAGCAGGGAGAGGCTCGGGTAAGGGATTTCCCCTGCTTAGAGCAGGGAGAGGCTCGGGTTAGGGGATTTCCCAGGCTTAGAGCAGGGAGAGGCTCCGGTGAGGGGATTTCCCCTGCTTAGAGCAGGGAGAGGCTCCGGTGAGGGGATTTCCCCTGCTTAGAGCAGGGAGAGGCTCCGGTGAGGGGATTTCCCCTGCTTAGAGCAGGGAGAGGCTCGGGTGAGGGGATTTCCCCTGCTTAGAGCAGGGAGAGGCTCGGGTTAGGGGATTTCCCAGGCTTAGAGCAGGGAGAGGCTCCGGTGAGGGGATTTCCCCTGCTTAGAGCAGGGAGAGGCTCCGGTGAGGGGATTTCCCCTGCTTAGAGCAGGGAGAGGCTCCGGTGAGGGGATTTCCCCTGCTTAGAGCAGGGAGAGGCTCGGGTGAGGGGATTTCCCCTGCTTAGAGCAGGGAGAGGCTCGGGTTAGGGGATTTCCCAGGCTTAGAGCAGGGAGAGGCTCCGGTGAGGGGATTTCCCCTGCTTAGAGCAGGGAGAGGCTCCGGTGAGGGGATTTCCCCTGCTTAGAGCAGGGAGAGGCTCCGGTGAGGGGATTTCCCCTGCTTAGAGCAGGGAGAGGCTCGGGTGAGGGGATTTCCCCTGCTTACAACTGAGCTGGCCATCAGGGGTTTCCTTAACAGCTGACAGATCGGCAGAGTGTCCGTAGAGGCGGCACACCGACGCCGCGTGGGGTGAGTCACGGAGGCCGGGAGAGATTGGTGTGAGGGGGGGGGGTGGCGGATGGCCCGATGCGAGGGGGGGGCGGGTGGCCCGATGCAAGGGGGGGGGCGGGTGGCCCGATGGGAGGTATGACAGATGGCCCTGCAGGGGCCTGAGGCAGACAGGCATGGAAGGGGCTGGCTGCTGGAAGGGGGAGGAGTAGAAGCGCTGAGGAGGGAAGCCACTGCTCAGAGAGCCGGAGGCGGGGTAATCTCCCCAAACAACATGAGTCCGCCTCCGGCTTTTTTTTTTTTTCTCCAGTGCGAGCGCGGGAAAAGCAGCAGCGCGAGCGCCGGATATTTAAAAAACACACGTGCGCTGCTTGGGCCAATATTTACTCGCCCGGGGGTTAATTCCACCCGCCCCGGGCGAGTAAATGTATATAATTGTCGAACACTGTGTATATATATATATATATATACATACATACACACACACACACACACACACACACACACTTAATTAAGTTATGGTGGGTAAAAAAAGTGACAAAAACCCTCCACAGCAAAGCATATAGCAAATGGAAATATTCCTGTATGCTCATTTGCATGTCTTAGACAGGTCTGCAACCCCGCCATTCACCATTATCACCCAGCACACAGCACGTCCACTGCAGCAAGGGATCCTAGGAAATTCTGGCTATGCATCTTAACCCTGTCTGTGCTTAAAGCTGTGACCATGTAGTAAGCTTAAGCCTGCATCTTAACCCTGTCTGTGCTTAAAGCTGTGACCATGTAGTAAGCTCAAGCCTATAGGGAACCATGTTAAAAATGGTTTTGAAGCAAAAGGTGACACTGTGCCCATTTGCATGTCATTTCCCAGAATCCCTTGCTGCAGTGGAAGTGCTGTGTGCTGGATGATAATGGTGAAAGGCGGGGTTGCAGACCTGTCTAAGACATGCAAATGAGCATACAGGAATATTTCCATTTGCTATATATATATATATATATATATATATATATATATATATATATATGTGTCAGGGTTTGTTTTAATATTTTTTGTATTTAAGGTTTGATTATTTGTGCTGTTAAATAAATCATAATTTTCTTTGATATTTGTTCTGATTATACTTGAGTGCTGAGTTGGGACGCTTTTCTTTTTCTTTTCATTGTTATATATATATATATTTCATTGTTTATATAACAATGAAAAGAAAAAGAAAAGCGTCCCAACTCAGCACTCAAGTATAATCAGAACAAATATCAAAGAAAATTATGATTTATTTAACAGCACAAATAATCAAACCTTAAATACAAAAAATATTAAAACAAACCCTGACATCCTCCTGTGATAAAAAATGTTTCAGACATTGTTGATCCCATACTAACAGTCTCTTTTTGGTACTGTGCCTGGTTTGCCTTGATTATACCAACTGCATTTACGGTGTATGTATATAATATATGTATTTGACATCATCATGTATTAGGCAATTTGGTGCATGTGTTATCTATGCTTGCTGTGTGGTTTTATATTTACTAGGGGTGAGGCCGGCCTTGTAGGTTCAAGGGTTATTGTTAACCCCTTGTAGGTTATTGTTAACCCCTTGTTCTACATATATTTTGTGCTTATAGGCTTTTTTCCCCTTGCCTTGGGTATTGGGGTCCATTAGTATATTCATACGGGATTTCCCCTGTCTGATACATATTCTATCACAGGAGGATGTCAGGGTTTGTTTTAATATTTTTTGTATTTTATGTTTGATTATTTGTGCTGTTAAATAAATCATAATTTTCTTTGATATTTGTTCTGAGTATACTTGAGTGCTGAGTTGGGACGCTTTTCTTTTTCTTTTCATTGTTATATTACTTCTAGTCCCTAGCACCGTTAGTGGTGTTATTATATTACTAATTTAAGTACTCATTATTTGCTTAGTCTGTTGCAGGCAGTTTGTCTTGTTGTAATATATATATATATATATATATATATATATATATATATATATACATATATAATAAATGATGCTTTGGGCTCTGAATGAACTGTTGCAGTTGTAATGGGTGTGGGTGTGAGGAGTGTCTCAGTGAGTAAAGACACTGACTCTGGCACTGTGTTTGAAGTAGGGGAACACGGTGTTGGCTCCTTGTGACCTTGGGCAAGTCACTTTATCTCCCTGTGCCACAGGCACCATAAAACATAGATTCTAAGCTCTACGGGGCAGGGACTGTGTCTGCAAAATGTCTATGTAAAGTGCTACGTAAAACTAGCAGTACTATACAAGAACAAACAATTATTATTATTATTGTTATAATTTACATTTTTGGACACATTTTGCTACAACAGATGTGTTAAGTGCATAGTTATTTCTATAAGCAACAGTGACCTGAGACCCTGGCAAATATATATTAATTACATATTTTGCATATTTCTTGGGAGGTGGCGGCATATAGATATGCTTGGAATTGAGTAAGGGGTTAATATTAACTCATTGAAAGTACCTTGTGGAGGAGAAAGGTGAGGTGGCTAGAGTAGCCGTGTGTATTAACCCTGCTTGCTAAGTCACATGCTCACAAGTGTGCTGTTTGTGGCAGATGGTATATGGGGACAGATTGAGGGGAGATATTGTTCATTCGAGGGACCTTTGCGAAGGTGAAAACTGGGAAAGCTAGAGAGTTGTGTATTAACCCTTGTCCCATATGCAGGTCACATGCTCACAGGTGTGCCGTACGTGACACACTATATTTAGCAAGCACCATCATATTCTAAACCAGCAAAATCACAGGATTCTGTTTATAAAGTGACAAAGATGACTCCCAAAGCACTTAAAAAGAAAATGCCAGAGCTAGGGGATTTCTTTAGGCGAAGAGAGGACCCGCGAGCCTCACAGGCCTCAAAGCCTATGATGCAGGCTTACTGGGATGAGGATCCGATAGTCCATGTGCTATGAAACAGGACCTACTGCTGCGGCCCATTTTATTCTAAAACCTCACCGCATTTTCCCTGGATTTTTTCTCGAATGCGACGCACTTCACCGGGTGCATGCCGCATTCATGTTGCGTTCTCAGCTGCGAGTCATGCGCGGTTCATGTGTTTATTGAGAATGGTTCGGATTTAATAGGTTGCAATTCTTCGCGTGTCCGCCAGATGGCAGATAGTCATGAATTGTAATGCGCATGCGCTTCAGTAATGTGTCGACTTGCAGGTGTTTCGTTTAAAAAAGATACTGTACCACAGTGTGCTATTGTAAATTGGCCTTGAGACTGAAGGACAAGGTTACAATAATGTATCAATTTAGGCTTTTCATATTAAAGAAAGACAGACCAGTTTCTGTTATTCTCCAGAGACCCGCCACCATGAGTGTTCAAGTGCAGCCCGTGTTCCAAAAACCCGACAGAACTTACGCGTATTTGATATGGGCCGCCATTGATGCAACAGATGATAAGATGGCAACAGTTGTTCAAATTTATCAGTATTTTATCGAAAACTATGACTTTTACAAATTTTCGACAGCTCCTAATGTGTGGAAGCGTGCAATAACGAAAAGTTATGTAGCGATCCATGTTTTTATCGTATTGATCCCGAATTTATTGGAGGGTATTGGTGTGTATCACTGGCTTTTTCCTGTATCTATGATCATGCAGACGGCAAAAGGCGAAAGGTCGTGTTAAAACCAACTAAGAAACGACAGTCGCTGGCAAGCAATGCGCCAGCACCAGCACCAGCACCAGCACCGGCTTCCAATAACGGTCCCACCATCAGTGACAACCCTTGCTGTCTGTCCACGCACGGATACCTGCAGGCTGAGCCGGATTTCGCGTGCAGTTTGGAGCAAGCTTGCATGTACCTAAGCGATTTCCAGCCTCATGAGCTGACTACAGGTGTAGTAGTCCCGCTGTCACCTGTCAACGTGTATGATCAAGAATACTGGACTGGCAGTGGCCCGGCACCAGCTGATTGGGAAATTCTATGGTGAGTATTGTTGCAGTATTATTTTCTGTGTTTTTTTTATTTTGACAATATCAATATCGGTGCGATTCAAAAGTCAAGCGATTCTCCTGTAAGCAATATCATTTGCTGAGCGGCTTCTACAGTACTGTACTGCAGATACTGAACAATTGGTGGAACGCTAGGTGCATGCGCATTGGAACCTTCTTGAAACGCATATGCGTGTCATCACATCGACGGTAGGCGCATGCGCATGTGAACAGGAGACGCCCCCCGAGAAAATTATTGGTGGGACTGACTGGGAACTTCTTTAGGGGACTGACCATTACAGTAAAACTTTTCTTTTTGTTTTTCCTCAGAAAAGAAAACGGCTAATGGAGGGATTTCGGTGGATAATATCGCTTTGTGTAACACTGCCTGCACATTGCTGAATCGGATTTAAAAAACCACGTACCGGAGTCTACAGTTTAGTGGCCGTTGTTATTGATTAGGATAGAATACCTGAAACAGTATGCTGATGTTTTCCGACCGTACAGAATACAAAACTTTTTTATATACAGTATACTGTATAATAAACCTGAAAAAATAAAAAGTATGCATTTATTCTACATGTATTACAGTACATACAGTATGTGTCTTCTATACAGTATATACAGTACAGTATATTTATTTATATTCCTGCTAATCATAATCATTGACAACCCCCCCACACCCACAGTACACACTGCAGGCTGAGCCGGATTTCGCGTGCAGTTTGGAGCAAGCTTGCATGTACCTAAGCGATTTCCAGCCTCATCAGCTGACTACAGGTGTAGTAGTCCCGCTGTCACCTGTCAACGTGTATGATCAAGAATACTGGACTGGCAGTGGCCCGGCGCCAGCTGATTGGGAAATTCTATGGTGAGTATTGTTGCAGTATTATTTTCTGTGTTTTTTTTATTTTGACAATATCAATATCGGTGCGATTCAAAAGTCAAGCGATTCTCCTGTAAGCAATATCATTTGCTGAGCGGCTTCTACAGTACTGTACTGCAGATACTGAACAATTGGTGGAACGCTAGGTGCATGCGCATTGGAACCTTCTTGAAAAGCATATGCGTGTCATCACATCGACGGTAGGTAAAAAACCACGTACCGGAGTCTACAGTTTAGTAGATTCGGATAGATTAGGATATCGATTAGGATAGAATATTGATTATCCTGTTATTGATTAGGATAGAATACCTGAAACAGTATGCTGATGTTTTCCGACCGTACAGAATACAATACTTTTTTATATACAGTATACTGTATAATAAACCCGAAAAAATAAAAAGTATGCATTTATTCTACATGTATTACAGTACATACAGTATGTGTCTTCTATACAGTATATACAGTACAGTATATTTATTTATATTCCTGCTAATCATAATCATTGACAACCCCCCCACACCCACAGTACACCAAAGAAAAAGAATGAATGACAAAACAACATGAATCAGTTAATGTTTTTTTTTACTCTCAATTCTCACAATGCTGTGCAAATCAGATTTACATTTCAAATTCGAGAAGGGATTTTCCAAAGCATTACCGTAAACAAAGCCTCAAAGGGTTGGGGGGGGGGGGTTGGGTAAGTCATGCGCAGTAATCAGCTAGCTCACATCTCAAAGAGGATTACACGCAGGCGCAGCAAGGATTGAAAAAGAACGCTGCGACGTTCGAAATGCATTGGATGGGTCTTTTGCCACATTAAAGTGCCCTTTTAATCATTTTTTTGTCCTGGTTTCTTCCTGCTCCGTTTGTGCTGATGCGCTTTTTGGTCTCCCTTTTCCCTGTACTTTAAATATGCAAATTTACAATTACTGTGCCCGCACACACAGACTGTGTACTGACGTAGGTTGAACCGCGAAGGTATTAGACTTCCAAGACAACAGCTCGCAAATGCCCCCCTGAGTTTTTACACGGCATTGCAGTATTGCAGACAGCGAGAATAAAATGCTAATATCACGAGCGCTAAAATAACGCAATTCACTCCAGACTAAAAAAAAAAAAAACGCATCTGACCGAGATTATCTGAGAGCCGCGGATCTAGCCGATTTAGATTCAGGGCGGCCGTCACTGTATATGGAGACCTGAAGATCATACTACAGTCTGAAATCCAGAATGCTCTCCTGGAAATCACACAGGATATAACTGAGAGACAGGAGGACTCCAAAAACCAGGAAAGAAGAAACAACGTGAGAATCAGGGTCATCCAGGAATCTATTGCAGAGGTATTTAGCTCCAAATGGCGCATGCAATTGCTACTGGATCACACTGAGGAAGACCTGCAGATAGTTTGCTGCCATTGAGCACTGCACCTCAAGTCTCCTGCTTCGGAGTACCTGCAGAACATAATTATCAGATTTTAATTATTTTTAAGATAAAAATTTTTACGGAAGCTTTTATCTCGGCAACCAGAGGAAATGTCGAGATATCTTTTGAGAACATCCCGTTGCAGGTCTTCCAGGATTTTATCACCCACCACTCTGGCCAGAAAAAGGAACATGCATCGATCACGACCAAATTGAGGGAAGTGAGATAAAGTATCGCTGGCCCTACCCGTTTTGCCTGGTGGTGATTAAAGATGGTGCAACTTTTCATGAAGGTCCCCCGGGAACAGCCCGGAATTCTTCAAGGCTTGGTTTGGAGCCTCCCGCCCAGACTTAGGAACCAGGATCGCCGAGGAGGGTGAGACAGTCCTGGCTGGGTCCGGTGATGAGAACGGTGACTAAACATACCTGTCAGGGCCATAGCCTAAGAGGCTTGTTCCCCGGGTGAGAGTCACGTGTTTCCTTATTGGGGTGTCAGTTCTGCTTTACTGCCTGAAAAAAGACTCCCATTTTCCCTCTGGGCAGCACCACCTGGTACCCAGACACTACGGCTGTGATATTAGGGAAGGCCCCCCCGGCATGTAAGTTTAGCAGGTCCTACTAAGAGTAAGACTCCTCCGACTGTATTTGTATCTGTTGATCTGGGGGGGAGTGTGACAGTGAGGGGGTAACCAGGCTCACTAATAAAGGTCAAGCCCTCGGTTGCCCCTGAGTCACGTGGTGGGGTCCTAGAGTGTCAGCCCTTGGACCTGGCTGTCGTGTATGTACTACCATTTTCATGGTATGAAAATATGTAACAATAAAGAATGTTTGTGTTTTTGCCTTTCCAGGAGTGCCAGCAAGCAGAGATTACTAGGCTATGAGGTTCAGGATTGGTTTTGCAAAGAAAGTCTTTTCAGATTGTGGCTATGTAGCGGGGTGCCAGCGTTACTGGCTACCTCAAAAAGGTAGTCAGGAATCAGGTCAGATTCTCGAAAACCTTGAAGCCCAAGGCTCTGGTCAAAATCCTACCCTGAAAACGTTCTTGCAGCTCACCACCAGGAGTCCCTGCTTCAGCACAGACCAGTGAGTTTAAAAGGGGCATAGGGATTTGTATATCCTGGGTATAATCAGGGGTCCCTGGCTTAGGGGGAGAACCCCACGGTATATGCCCAAACCACCGGACCCGGTATAGGGGTTCGGGGTATCTCCAACTATGTATAAGGTTGCGAGAGTAAAATTATTTCTAAGTCCAGCTTTGGTACAATTGAAGCAACCCTAAAAATGAACCGAAGCATTATTTGAAGCAACTTTTATTAAAACTTCTTATAGGAAGGTCTGGAGCTCTGAAAATGAACGTGCACGTCTTTTCAGTAGATCCTAGGGGATTAGGGACTTAGAAGAATTTTGTATGATTTTTATGAACATGGTGTATAACAGAGTATATGTATATGCCCTGTATATGATCTGGGGAATTTCCAAGTCCGTGGTTCCGAGAGACCAGATGGCCACCAGGCTTGGTGCCACTGTGTCTTGTCGGATCCTGGACTTAAAAGTCTCAGAGATGCCAAGGTGTTAGGGCGGGTGGAGTACCGGAGTTACAGTCAAGTACCCACGTCCATGATGTGTGAATATACTGCACCATTATTGTTTTTTTTTTTATTTCTGGTGTGTTCCCGAAATCATCGCTCCCTTCCCACCCCGGACCAAGACTGCTTCTGTAGGGAATCTTTGCATATTCCTTGGAAGGTTGAGAAGTATTTTTTTGGTTTCACATCATTTTTTCAGTGTTTTTATATGTAACATTTTGTTTCCCCACTTTTATATTGTTGTGGGTGATTCAGCGCCGATTCAAGTCACTTGGGTTCTCAAGTACCCACGACCTGACATTAATAAGGGCTATCCGGCAACCATTTGTCCATCCCCAGACTCTGAGGAGCCTGGAACAATGGGGGGTTCAATATGCTAAGTGGCAGAGGTGCCAGGTTGGTGAATGCCCCTTAGCAGAATTGAAATCAGTGCCCGCCCAGCTTCAGAGTACCGGCACATCTGTGATAGGCTGGTAGGAAAATTCCAAAGCGCTGATTGGCTGTAGCGGTTTGTGAATGGGACTGAAAATCCTATAAGAAACCTAGCAGCCAATAAGGTCTTGAGATTCTAAGCGCCAAGACAGCAGCGGCAGATTTGAATTGACCAAAAGATGATCTGAGAGAAATAGATGAGAGCCGGCTTCAGAAATTTGAAGGCGAGAAATTTTCTAAGTCCCACTTTTCGGGGCCAAGTTCTCAGAATAGAACGTAGCGGTCGCGGCTGGAACTACAGTATAAGCCGAAAAGAGTACCAGGATGTCTGGTACTATCTCCCAGTCATGGGATTTTAGCATCTCCTGAGCAGATACAGCGGTGGTATCTGGTAACGCATGCCAAGTTGAGTTCCAGGACTTTTGTGGGTACATCCCGTTCAACCAAAGACTTTGTTTTTTTTAAGGACCTGAGTTAGGGAAGGTTAGTTTTTTAGCCCAGATCCCCCAGTAAGTGTATAATCCCTCTGTATAATTGTAATCCACTGTGTGTACGTCTGGTTCAATGGAATAAATGACAATTTGTTTTACTCCTTGGTTTTGCTCAATGAATGATCTCGGTTTAAAGGTGTAATTGCCTGGTCTCCCGTGACAAGGAGATGGCTGGTTTTGGTGCCAGATCCGTCCTGGGAGAGTCCAAGTTTATATATTCACGAGTCATGAGAATTTATAGGGTTCCTTTAGCTTTTTCCTACTAGCTAATTATAGTATGTTATAAAATGTTATGCTCTGTTTCTGTCTACCCACATGATGTGACGCAGAAATACCAGGCCGCTAGTTATAAGAGAATGTCCTTATGGACTCCGGCCTAGGCAAAGCGTGTTGGGAGGTCTTGAGGTGGCTGGTGGTGCTCCCCCAGGGATCTGGGGTAATGTTAGCAGTCTTTCTCACCTGTTTTGGTCTCTGGGAGGGCTTTCCCTGTCTCTGTTACACCTGTGGTGAAAAATGCAAGTCACTCTTATTGTTCAGGTTCAGATGTTGTCTTTTCAAAGATATAAAGTTATGTTTTATATCTGATATGTTGATGTTGTATAAGTCTTCATAATCCAGGGGTTACAGGTCACTGGTTGGACCGCTAACTTCGGATGTTGAACATGTCTGCCCACAAGTAGAAGTGCAGAGCATGGCTCTCCTACACAAGTACCTTGGTTTTCCCTTTTGTCCCTTTTTTCCCCTTTTTGGTACCAAAGGCACACAAACAATGGGCACATAACTCCCAAGGTTGCCCTTCTTTTTCTTCTCCCTCAACCCCCTCTCCTCTCCATTCCAGTCCCCTCTACAGTCCACCACAGGGAAGGCACTCCCGTACTCAAGCTGATTCAACTTGATTGTCAGAATCTTTACTCTAGTCCCCTTTTACGGTTATGTCTTCTGTATCCACAAGCAGTCTCCCCAAATCTCCTGTCATTAAATATAATATCTCACATTGTAAAAGGCTTCAACAGCCCTAATAAAAGATGACTTGATTATAAAAGAATGAAAGGAGACTTAATTCTAGTACAGGAAATGCATTTAAAAAACTCAGTATCTCCGAAATACTTTTATAAACAATTCCAACAAAATTTTAATTCCTGGGCCCAGGCTAAGAAATGCAGGGTAGCTATTTTCTTCAATTGCCAAACACCATTTATACCAATACAATTTAATCAGACAAGGAGGACAGATTTCTGATTTTGATACGTTCTTGATTCGGAAAGGAAATAACAATAGCTAATACATATGCACCAAATGAATGAACATGCTTAATTCCTAGGTACCCTTTTCAACACCCTAAACAATGTGGCAAAAGGTAATGTAATTGTAGGGAGAGACCTTAACCTGACAATAAACCCTAGCCTGGATCGATCAAATCTCCTAGTCATAGATATGCCTAATCGTAGGAATTTAGATTAAAAAAGTGTGCCGAGAATGCGCATTTTAAGTGAAACTACTTTGTCTTTTGTCACTGTTTTGTCACAGAAATTGTATTTGTGATGGTGATATTTTTAATTAAGTGGTGAAAGAACTCGGCGGTCACTGCTCCTCTGAAAGAACTCCAACCAAGCGCATAAAAAATAAAAAACTTTATTCAATCAAAAGATTTTGATTGAATAAAGTTTTTTATTTTTTATGCGCTTGGTTGGAGTTCTTTCAGAGGAGCAGTGACCGCCGAGTTCTTTCACCACTTTTTGTACTTACCACGAGCAGGAGCACGCCACCGATACCAGCATACAGGAACACCATGCAGTTTCCCTTCAGCAGCACCCGGCAGTTTCTTCAGATGTTATGATATGATATTTGCCGGCTGATTGATCCTCCGATACACCGGATGCAGGTGAGGCCAGCAGTAACTGGATTCGTGATTTACCCTGGGGCTCTGTTTCGATAGGGCTCCTCTGTACCTCTACCAGTCGTGCTATTCAGCCCCCCATCCAGGTTTTAATCGGCTTATCATGGAGGTGGATTTATGGACATACTAGTATTTAACCTGTTGCTGCGGTGATCAACTCTCTTTTCTACAGACCCACATTATCAACCTAGTTTGTAGCACCAGTTATTCAGGGTTCATTCCCTGTTTCCCCTTATATTTTTAATTAAAAATCAAAACACAATTTCATTGCCAAAATGCAAAGAAGTTTGACTTAGAACACACGTGCGCGGCACACATCCCGTTTTAGCTATTTGCACTTCTATATTTATAGTAACTGTGAATTCCTTGTGTGTGTGTGTGTCTCTGTGTGTGTGTGTGTCTCTGTGTCTGTGTCTCCGTGAGTGGACTTTCAGAAGTACCGTATGATGCTGCTTCTGCGCAGGCGCGGGGCACCAGTGGCTACTGCGCAGGCGCACCGAGCTAGCGCCTATTGTGCAGGCGCGCCGAGCCGGCGACATCTGCGCAGGCGCGTGGGGGATAACCGGAGTGCGGGAGGCCTCTGCGAGCTGCCAACAGTGATGTCGCCGACGGCCTTTTCTGCAAGCAGTGACGTCCCTTCCGTTTCATTACATCCGTCACCATGAAGGCGATTTACTGCAAGCAAAATTTTGGTAGGTGCCAGCACAGAAGTTTCACTTCAAAAATCCCTCCTATCAGTTCTGAGAGCTTTAAACCTTGTAGATGATTATCGAGACTATAACCCAACCCAAAGGGACTTCACCTTTTACTCTGCCCCTCACCAATTCTATGCAAGGATTGACTATCTCTTTGTGTCGGCCGCTATCATAAATAAGATTAACAAAACCAAAATACAGTATATAATATGGTCAAACCATGCACCGATAGAAATAAATTGCACTCAGCTTAACCTGGCCATGAGAGGGGCACATTGAAGACTAAATGAGGGTTTACTCAGGAATTCAATCAAAAGTAGCTGAGGAATTGGCGTTCTTCTTTGATACCAACGTAGGATCTGTTGCGTCTAAGAAGATTCTTTGGGAAGCCCACAAAGCAAGCTTTCAAGGTCGCCTGGTATGTTTGGATGTGGGGAGAAAGAGAGAACAGATAAAATCAATGCTCTTAAGAAAAAAATGTACTCGCTCTCAATACAGCATAAGAGGGATAATTCAGTCTCGGTCCTCCAGAGACTGAATGACACTAACGCGGAACTCAATTTCTTCCTGGCATCTCGTGTGGAACAATCACTAAAATGGTTGAAACACAATTTTTTTTTATAAAGTCAATAAGCCTGACTCGATGCTAGGAGCAATGCAAAATAAGTGATCCAGTAATGAAATACATTCTATTAGACAGAAATCTGGCCTTCTAACCTCTAACCCCATTTCCATTGCAAAAGAGTTCCATGATTCCATGATAGCTCATCAACAGATCAGAAAAATGGGGTGGGAATTCTGCTTAGCAAACATTTTGAGTTGCAGGATATCACCAATAAGAAGGACTTAGAAGGTAGATATATTATGATTAAAGGAAAAATAAAGGGGAAGAAGGTCACTCTGGCAAATATATACGCCCCCAATGTGGGACAGGTAGAGTTTTTAGAGAAAGTACTATCAATAATTAATGTATTTAGAGAAGGAGCTCTATATCTTGCGGAGATTTTAATGTGGCACTAAATCCGGTGTTAGACACCTCCAAACAATATACAAAAATGAGTAAAAAGCAGACAAAATTTATAAACAAAATGTTGGACCAGCAGGCATTGGTCGATGCCTGGAGAGTTTTAAATCCGTCAGGGCAGGATTATACATATTACTCACACCCACATGATAGCTATTCCAGGATAGATTATTTTTTTATAGATCAAATTAATGTGAGTAAAATAAGGAAAGATAATATTGGCAATATTACGTGGTCAGATCACGCACCAGTAATTTTAGAAATTGATTTAGAGGTGGGCTTTACGCAGAAAGGTGAGTGGACATGGAGACTGAATGAGTCTTTACTGAAAAATAATGTGGTATTAGTAATTGAGCATGCTCTTAAAAACTATTTTGCAGAAAATAATGTAGGAAATGTGTCCCCGGCAATATTGTGGGAGGCCATAAAAGTGTTATAAGAGGAGTATTTATTCAACAAGCCTCTCTTAGGAAAAGAGTAAGAGAAAAATAAATTTAGAAATAAGCAAACTAATCCAAGACCTAGAAATAAAACATAAGAGGGCAGCTGATAAGGAGATACTAGCAGAACTAATAACAGCCAGAGGAAATTTTAATTTGTTAGCAACTCAAAAAATAGAAAAGTCGCTGATTTGGCTTAAACATAAGTATTATGAGAAAGGTAACAAGATTGCTGGCCAACCAGCTAAAACAGAAACAGAGCCAATTTAATTTCAGTAAAATTCGGAAACAGGATGGAGTAGTGTCACAGGACCCAAAAGTTATTAGAGGAGTTCAGGCTATTCTACGAAAAGTTATATAATATAGAAGCTATGCAGAATAGGAAAAGGGAGCATATAGAGGAAGATATAGAAATAATTATGAAAGATATTCAAACTAAAACAATCACACCCGAGACGAGAGCTAAATTAGATGCGTGGGAGGAGATAGAAAGATCTGCCCAATGCAAAAAGTCCAGGACCTGATGGTTTGCCGCATATATATTATAAGACCTTTGCCAACTCCTTCAAAGTATATATTCAAAGTATGTTTAATATATTGAGAGATACGGGAAACCTGTCCCAGTATATGTCAGAAGCTCATATAACAATTATCCCTAAACCAGGCAAGGACAAGCTAAATTGTACAAGTTACCGCCCAATATCGCTCTTAAATGTAGACGTCAAAATTCTCGCCAAAATATTAGCAAATAGACTTAACGAATATCTTCCGGAACTGGTAAAGAGGGATCAAAGCGATTTATACCAAAAAAAGAAACCAAAGATAACACTAGGTGAATTATAAATATATTGGATCAGGTTAATAAAACAGACTCCAACTATGATACTGTCTATAGACACAGAAAAGGCATTTGATAGAGTGCAGTGGAATTTTAAGTTTAAGATGCTGGAGCGTATAGGAACGGGTGACATGTTTAGACAGTATGTAAAGGCACTATATAGTAACCCATCTGCAAAAGTCAAGGTAAATGGACCGGTCTCGAACTCATTTAACATACTTAATGGTACGAGACAGGGGTGCCCGTTGTCCCCATTGATTTTTGCCCTAATAATGGAGCCGTTAGCAGAATCAAAAAGGAATTATCCAGATATTATGGGAGTTAAAATAGGTGAGAAAGAATATAAGATCGCAGTATACGCAGATGATATTCTTCTGATAATAACTAACCCACTGGTCTCATTACCAAATAAAGGGGCTTATGCAGAGAGGAACGTTAAAAAAGTTTAAAATGGCTGTAAAATAGCCACAGATTTGCCGTTAGTGAAGGTGTTATGCAGAGAACGTCGTTAACTCATTTCGGCAAAAAACTGCAAATTGCCAACTTTTCCTGGCTATTTGAAACTCGCCATACTAATGCACATATTGGCGTGTTCCAGCGATTCGGAGCTTCTGGAATACCATGCTATATTAGCATGGCGAGTTTCAGGTTCTCGCCACGAGTTTGGCGAGTTTTACAGCTCTGAAAAATTTTCAGAGCACTTTTAAAAATCGCGCCATTTTCTCCCGAGTTTAAGGATTTCTGGCTAGTTTTTTCACCAGAAGATGGCGCTATTTCCTTATCTATGCTCTCTGCATGAGCCCCAAAATGAGTGTTCTGGGTAGATATAGTTTAGCATCTAATTTTAAAATCAATCTAACAAAAACAGAGGCTCTCAATATAAATCTGTCAGCAGAGTTGGCGGCCCAAGTAAAAGAAAATTTCCCTTTCGAATGGAGGAATAGAAGTATCAAATATTTGGGTCAAATTTAATGCCAAGAGTAGAGGATTTGTTCCAGGCCAATTACACCCCATTAGCAAAAGTAATAGAAAATTATTTAAAAATATGGAATAAAAATATTATCTCGTGGATAGGTTCAGTTAACTGTATTAAAAGGAATATCCAGCCAAGACTTATGTATCTGTTCCAAACTATCCCCGTGAAAGTCCCTAAGCAATATATTAACATGCTCCAAAGTAAAATTAATACATTTATTTGGGAATTTAAAAAGTCAAGGACTAATATTAAAACACTGCAAAGGCATAAATCGCAAGGTGGACTTGGTCTGCCGAATATCAACAAGTATTATCTTGCTACACAGGTGAATGCTCTTTTTGAATGGTATCATTGTACTAAAAATAAACTTTGGGTGGAAATTGAAAACAATTACTTCAAAAACATAAACACAAATGAGGTTCCATGGCTCAGGAAGATAGATCGACCTAAAGATCTTTATGAACACCCTACTATGCAGCTCTATGTGCATGGGATGAAATATCCAAAGATGAGAGTTTATACGTTCCCATCCCCTCTCACTCCAACATGTGGGAACTCCGATTTTCCCCCAGGCTCTAGAATATTTAAAAAGTGGAGCCGAGTGGGTCTAATTAGACTAGGAGATTTGATGGACATAGGAGAAATTAGAAGTTTTAAATATTTTCAGGAACAGTTTGATTTTAAAGAAGGGGAAAGATGGCAATGTATGCACATTTTTCACTATATGAACACCAAAAAAAATTAAAAAAAGAAGTTGAGTTTGAATTCTTTTGAAACAATGCTGGTATTGTTTGGTGCAAGGAGACACAATATATCGTATATCTACAGAACTATATTGGAAATCAAAGCTGAATCTAAGCCAGGATTTGTATTAGCTTGGGAAAAGGAATTGGGTAAGGAATACTCTGCACTCGAATGGACACAAATGTGGAGTAATGCCAGCTCTTCCTCGATGTCGACGAATATATTGGAAAATGTATATAAGATAATATACAGGTGGTACTATACACCACAAAAATTGAACGAATGCTATCCAGGAACGTCTGATAAGTGCTGGAGGGTGTGGGGAGGTGGGTTCAATGCTTCATATTTGGTGGAAGTGTAAGAAAATAAAGTGTTTTTGGGATGGGATAGTGGAGCAGATTTTTAACATTACCAAGATTAAAATCACAAAAGATCTGAGTATTTTATTGCTAAACAGAGAAGGGGTCAAGGAGCACATAATTAGGAAATCTCTATTAATACATATGCTGAATGCAGCAAGATGTACTATCGCTGCCAACTGGAAAAAACTGGATGCACCCACTATGGGACAATGGGAATCGAGAGTATGGGAGGTTATGAGGATGGAACTGGTAATAGAATATTATGAAAAGATGTGAGAGGAATCATCTGCCAAAATGGGAATAATAGGGATAAATAGGTTTATTAAACACTGGATTGACTCTTGTTTTCAGATTTCATTTTAATCGAATTTTGTTTTTTTTGTCTCGTGATTGTTTGTATTTATCATGTAATAATCTATATATGTATAATATAATTTTTGTTGTATTGTATTGTACTGTAACGTACAGTTTTGTAGTGTATTATATTGTGTTGTATGTTCACTGTTATAAAAATGTGGATAATAAATAAAGAATGTAAAAAAAAAAGGGATATTATTTTTAGAGAGGTTATGTTTGACGTGGGCTTTTTTGGTGAATTGGAGATATGGACTTTCCCAGTGTGGAAGTCTTGATTTGTGTCCGTTTTTTACCAGGAAGCTGCCGTGGTGTGTCAATTATTTTTGCCGTGGGTGTGGGGGGAGGGGTGTAGAGAAAGAGAAGAGAAAGAGAGAGTGGGCTTGATCAAAGCCCTAAAGTGTAAGCCTTAATCACCATGGATAAGGAATGCGGGTAATTTTGCCCTTGGGAGAAATCCCCGGACACCTCGCATGGGTTTCCGCCAAAATAAAGGGCAGATGACCCTCCGAACTCACATAGCAAACATATAACAGGTTTGTGAAGCAGCAAACCTTCAACTTGAAAAGAAACTGTATGAACTTCATGAATTTTCTGAGCCTGGGGCATGAGAGACTGATGAACCAGGGGGGTGGGGGAAACAGGATGAAGGTGTGGGGGGGGGGAGGTGATGGGATTAGTGGCGGATGGGCAAGGGAAGACGAGGGGAGGGCAGGAAAGGCGGATGAGGGGTGGGTGAGGGAAGAGGTGGGGGAGGGGGAGGAAGTAGAGAGGAACAAGACTAGGGCGGAGCTTGGGATTGTTGAGATACGTTCAGCTAAATTGTACTTTCTGCATTTAGCCTGCGAGGAGGGGGGTGGAGAGAGGGGGAGGAGAGTTTTTATTGTCGTTACCGATCATCTTATCTGCTTCAAGCACCCTGTCTGTGGTCCGCGCGGGTCCTTTACGAGTTTATGATTCATTCTGTTGCTAGCGCTTCAACATTGCGGCGCCTGCACAGTGGCGTCACTACTCACTGCTGTGCATCATCTGGGCTTTAGCTTTGGGCTGAAGTGTGAGTATCTCCTGACTAACCCTTTAACCTGGACTGTTACCTAAAATCTGCCTCTTTTCGTTACCTAACGTAACTCACCGAGTCAATCTGGTAGTGACAGTGCTAGGTGGAATACAGATGGTAGTGAGGACTTAAAAGCTGGATCTCTGACGCTAAGAACTAACTGCCTTTGTACAACGGAGGTCAGACTCTTTGGAAAAGACACTATATCACTACCCACTCTGAAGAGGATTCCTTGTGCCCATCTGTGTCGGGCTACCTGCTACAGAGATATCGATTGAAGTTTCTTCATCGTGAGACCAGCTGATGAGTGTCCAAAGTGATCCGGTTCCAGCATTGGTAACATATGTCTTGTCATATGATATGCTTTTAAAGATTGTTTTTGATGTACGCAGAATACGTATCACCTTTTTTTAATTTTTTTTGTCACTTAATTTACTACACCATGAGCGTTGTGCACTGGTTTTTTGTCTTCATGATTGCCGGGCACATTTATGGGGGAACCAGCAACTCTGGACCCAACCCTCCTAGGCCCATTATGTCAACGGTTCCTCCGCAACCACCCCCCCCCCACCACCCTGAAACTCATACCATAGCAATCCCTGCTTGATTGGTAAAGGGAAAAACACAAAAAATGGTTTTTATTACAGACAGTATAATGTGATCATACAATGTTACTGGGACTAAGAGCTAACTCTCTTGGACCCTTATACACAGAGCAGGGGTAACCAAAGCAGGCTTGACCTTTATTGTATAGCCTTGTTACCCCGTCCTGTCACAGCGTTATATAAATAAAGACATACAATACAATGTTAGGTTACCTAGCAATGCCATTACTTGAAGCCATTAACACCAAGCTTTCAATTCTTCAGTCTTCCTCAAAATACCTGTAAGAACTGAAACACTCAAATTGTAACATTTTTGTCCATTCAAACTCTGCATAAAGCACTATTATTTTGTGACCCATGCAATGCCATCTTAAGGCATGGGCTGACTGAGCTGTAGTCCAGGCTTCGGACCTTTCAAGGCTCCACAAATACTATGGCCCACAATTTAATTAAAAAAATTCGTTGTTATAACTGAACACAGCAAACGTTACTTCATTATCATTTTTTTTAAATTATTTATTTTTTGGTGTGATTAAACAGTATATTGCTTTTCATTTTATATAGCCTAACTTTTTATAAAAAAAAAAAAATTCCCAGATGTTTCAAATTTTTTTAAAAATAAATATGGAATTGTTCAATTGATTTGTCGGAAATGTATTTAAAAAGTAACGCACAACAAAAAACTACCGGTAGATACATCTTTAAAACAATAAAAGTGAGGTAGGCCAAGCACAGTAAGCCTAAATCTGTTATCCTACACATGGATATAGGCTAGGCCTACTTTTTGGGGTATATTTCTGGGGTGTACTGTAGAAAATATGCTCAATTGTAAATATGTTCTAGAATGTTCTGCACATAATCTTCTGGAATGTTCCATAGCTCTGCAGCTGCATGCTTCAAACAAGATTGAATGCTTTCCTTGATGACAACAGAATCAGATATACTTCTTAAAATCCTATTTTATGATGTTATTTGTGACTTTGCTAAGAAAAAAAAACAGACATGTAGAATCTACATTGTAGATAATGTTTGTTTGTAGTAATATTTGGAGAATTTCAATAAAAGTTTTGAATGTTGTTCAATAAAAATATATTGTATTTGTATTTAAATGTGACCTTTGTGAGTGGAGCCCCAATTTACATAGTCCGGGGCCCCAAATATTCTTAAAGCTGCAGTCCAAGCAATATCCTATATGTGTTTTTTTTAAATAAATCAGTTCTGTACTATGAGAAAATACTTGTAGCATTTTTTTTAAAGCTAACTGACATTTTTAATGTATTATAATGTAACAAACATGTTTTGTTTCTATAGAAAGCATTTACAAAGTCACATCCCCTTCCTCTCCTGAAACAAGCCCTGCCCTCTCTCTAGCAGTGCACCAATTGTATCTAGTGGCTGCCTGGTCACATGATCTTCCCCACAAAACTTACCATCATTGGTCCTCTTCTGTCGCACTGACAGCCATTTAGTGAACACTCGAGCCGAATATTCACCGATCGATCACAGGAGAACGGATTAATCGGCAATTTAGTTAATTACTTATCATTGTGTGGATTTTATTGATGCACATATTAAAGGGAAATTGTAAAATGTAAAAAAAAAAATAAAGCAGCTTGGGCTGCTGCTTTAAGACGGCTCTGGGCCCTATGGACGTTACATAGGACCGTTCTGCTCAAAACCCATAATAACAGGTTTCATTTTCATTTAACAAATCAGATTGATTATTTAGTATTGTTCAAGGCAGCAATCCACATATACACATAACTTTTTCTTTCTTACATGATTAGAACCAGGGGGCCCCATGGAGTTGAATTGTGCTATCTTCAGCTCAGGGGACGCCTCAGTTCACAAGATATTTACTGGTGCCAGTGCTCTCTACCAGGGAAACAATATGGCCACCAAATGTCTCAGAACCCACATACCAATAGGCCACAACGGTTGCAGCTTCTTATTGGTCCACAGTGGCTGTCACGTTGAATTCACTAGGATGTGCACAGAAAACTGACATTATCTCTGGAACAAGAGATGTGAAAACAACACAGTCCAGCTCTGGGGAAACCCGCTGCTTCCAATTGTTCAAAGACTAAGAAAAGCATTTTTTTCTCTCCAGAATTCCTACTTTCAAAAAGAGATGTGCACTACTTCCATACCCTCCAACTTTACTTATTTAGCCGGTACTATCACTTTTTTACATCCTGTACTTTTTAAAATCAGATGTGCGTATTTTTGGGAGAGCTGTGGAGCACTCTTGGTGAAACAACAGAAAAAAAGAAGGTGGTGAAAGTGCTTTTGCTATTAAACAATAATTAATGTGACCTTTAGTGATTAAATAAATCAATAGTGTAAGGAAAATTCATATATATGAGACAAGGCCACCTGATACCAAAACTGACCAAACGAGATCAGAACATAGTACAAATAACAAATACGAACCGGCGCCTTAGAAAATGGCCAATAAATGTCCAAATGAACTGATGGATAATATTGGGAACCTTGTTTCAAAGTCCAATCTTGCACCCCTGGACAAGCTTAATGGATCCGTAGAGAAGCGTCTCATGATATGCGGGATTTAAACACAGAAGAAAATCATAGTGTATACTGCTTACACAAAACAATTAACAACAAACAGAAATGTACAACACAGAACTAAGGCCGTGCTAATAGTGCCGGCGATGCGATGTCGCCTGAAAACAAAAGCATTGCCGCCGCGTGTGCTAATAGTGCGCGCGACGGCGACAAAGCGACAGAGCGAAAACAGGTAGCCGACAAAATTTGATTTTTCAAGGGCTGTCACGTCACGTGACGGCCCTTGAACCAATCAAATTGCTGGAATTACGCGCCGCCGCCCGGCGAAATATAACTTTCGCTGATGGCGACGTCACCCGTCGACGGCACTATAGGCACGGCCTTACACACAAGAACTAGACAAACAAAGTCTAAACAACTATAAACAACAAATTACAAATATCAAATAAAACAGCTAAACAAACGGTTAAGCTAATTTATTAAAAATATATATTAAAAGGACAATAAAGTTCCACAAATAGAATAGCGTGATGCTGCTGGTCTGGTGGTAAAACCAGAATCCTACTCACAACAATGCATGGGCGGCATCGAAACATATCTGCAGACGTCACCCTGCAACGGAGGAGAGATCAGCAACCTTTTTGCCAAAATTGGACTTGCCTGTTTTTCTCGGCATTGTTGTGAGTGGGATATGTATATTTAAGGCCTCGGCGGCGCTGAGCGGGAGCTCACGCTGGCCGCTCTGAAACACATTGAGGCAATGTGTGTGGCCAGCGTGAGCGAGCGCCTGCACATGCTCGGCGCTTAGATGCTTGCAAATTTGATTTTGCCGCTCGCAAGCGCATCATGTGAGCGGTTCGCCCAGCTCCGTAACGTCGTGGCCGCGCCCCCAGACGAGCACGCACCTAGCCGGACGAATCACCCAGCTGAGCAGGACGCAGCGCACGAGCGCCAGCTCCCTACCTGGCAGAGGCCTTAGTCATCTGATATACACTAGTACATGGTTGTGAGCATTTACACAGTGCTTATACAACGATCATAGTCATTACACAGTGTTGATTTTAATACCCTTATTTTAATTCATTTGTTGACAATAAATGTTTTAATTATTTCATTCATCATATCAGTGATTTAGTGCTCATAACCAGGTTCCCTGTTCTTTTGTATTGGATTCATTGGCAGGGGGCGAATGGAGACATCCCAGGAGTGAGGGGAGTATACTCTAGAGACAAGCCGTTTGTATTTTTATTTTCAAAGCAAATGGAACAATTTAACCTATATTAGTAATATTGGCAAGTACCGAAATGTGTTTCTGGGATTATTACTGAAGAAAAAAAAAACTAATGAGAAATAAGTGCATAAAGAACAAGTAATCTTTGAGAACCACTGCCTTGAATTCATGGGAGCAAGGACCCCGCTCACCTCCAAAGCCTCAGCACATCGAAGGGAAATTAATACAACCACTGTGCCTGTGAACACCACTAGCAATTCAGTAGCCTCTATGAGCGGTGAAAGCCAACGCAGCTGATGGAGCATTGGGCCACTTCACCTTCTGTTCCTACCTACTATATACAGTACCATCTCGGGAGGCGCGCGCAGGAAAGGAGGAAGTGACACGTGTGTTTTCATGATTTCCTCAAACCGGAAGTGAGCTCATAACACGCAGGGCGCCGGTTCTTTTTCTCGCGAGAATTTCCGATATATCCCTCTTTTCCGTGCAGCCGCCGACATGGTAGGTAGCACGAAGCGTGGTGTGGGAAGTTGGGTGGCTAATTGTTGGTGGTAGGGCCGGGATATTGCTGCAGTGAATACGTTACATTAGTGCAGCGGTCTCTTGAGGCATGAAGGTTAAAGATGAAGCGTTGATGTTTGTTTGGGCTGCGGTGGCGAGTCTCGAACTGGCTGGTTCAGGTACTGCGCTTTCTGTCGGCTGTACTGCCGCGTGCTCAGCGGGCCTCATTGTTAGTCCGGTATTAATACGTTTAAGCTGGTCACTGGTGACGATGCCTGTCTCGTGCTAGGCAAGATTTGATCCCTATTAACTTAAACATAGATGTACATCTTCCCAAATAAACCGCGTTTACGGCAGAAGTGACTTGGGCCTAAATCTGGTGGTTGGGCCTTCTGCCGGGCTTGCATATAGATCAATAGACCCAGCTGTGTATTAAGTCACATGGCCGCAAAACTAAAATTTCTCACAAAAATACAGGTTTTAAGCAAGGGTGTACTGTGGGTTTTATGCTACCACAGCCTGAAACAATTTCCCCCGTAGCAATTTCAGATGCTAAAGTGATTACCGAGACTTAGAGTCACGTCCTGGCACTATTAATTGTCTTGGTGTGCTAAAGTCCTCGAAGAGAAAGTACTGATCTTTATTCACTGGTTGGTTTCCAATGTAGCTCAACCAGTCACCGGCTCAGTAACACTTGTTATAATCTACTAGTCTGAAATGCAAATCGGAAGAGTTTTGTTTGGAGTATGATTATTTTAGTAATCGATTGAGGAATTTCTTAGGTTTAATATAAGTTATCTCTTGGTTGGTTAGGAATGTGGTAGCTGTATTTATTGCAATACCTATCTGTCAATACAAAAGACTTAACTTAATTTGAACACTTTTTTTTTTTTTTGTCTTTCCAATGGTGTGTAATTTAGTTAAACAAAACGACATATTAAATGTTCTGAAATAGTTAACATTTCTAATTAACGAACACTTTCATCTCCATGAACCTGTGAAAGGAAGGCACAAGATCAGGGGTGTAAAATGATCCTGGAGGAGGGATAGGGAGAGGCGTATAACTCATGAAGGAGTAGACTGAAGCTACAGTTTAACACTTACATTGCTTTTGGGCCTGGCCCCTCCGTGCATTGTTTTGCAGCGCCCTCTGGCATTGAAAGGGTAAAACTGCTTGTCCTAGTCTCAAAGGCTTTCACGGCTGACACATGGTGATATTGTACTGCAATTACAAACTCAAAGTAACCGTATCCTTGGTTTTACTATAATAACCATTGTAACATTGACTCGTGTATACAGCCCATATAAAAATATACATATTTAGATATCAGCAGATCTAATTTAAAGTACATTGACCTTTTTTCTATTAGGCTTTTAATTTGTGATTGTTTTAACAGCCTTCCAGACTGAGGAAGACCAGGAAACTGCGTGGGCACGTCAGTCATGGCCACGGCCGAATTGGTAAGAAAAAATTAAACTTGGCGTTAAATACAGTCTTAATTTAATTAACTAGCCGTGGGTTGCGTGCAGTGATTATATATAAATGTAATCTTGCGTATAAGAATAGGTCACTTGTACAGTCCAGATTTTTAGGAGCCCGTTTAAGCACAAGGTGAATGGGGCAGTTTTGTGAAGAGGGGTTCAGTTGAAGGGATTTGTTGGGCATGGGAATGGAGTTTTTGAGGGGCAAGACAGTGACAGCTATACAGACTCGCAGAGTTCTGAACCTCTGGTCCTTACTGATTGGGAGGGGAAAATGTGATTGTTGCAGCTGCTGTACATATCTGAACTGCCAGATACTCTTCCTAAGGCCTCGGTCCCGCTGCGCTCGTTGGCGCGGGCTGCGGGTCGCGAGTTCCCCACCAGCAGGGGAATCCTCGCGAGCCGGTCCCGGTCCCCCCTGGCTGCACAGAGCACTACACGCTGTAGCGCGTCAGCCGCTGGAGACACCAGAGAATGGTGTTTCCTAGCGTTGACGCGTGACGTGTGTGGCTGTGAGCCAATGGGGAGGGGAGGCTTCGGGAGGAGGAGAGGCTTCGGGGAGCGGGGAGGAGTGTGGAGTGAAAGCAGGTGAGTGCCTGTGTGTGTATGTGTCTGAGTGCGTGAGTGCCTGTCTGTGTGTGTGTGTGCCCGAGTGCCTGCCTCTGTCTGTGTGTGTGTGTGTGTATGAGTGCGTGAGTGCCTGCCTGTGTGTGTGTGTGTGTGTGTGTGCGCGCGTGTATGAATGAGTGCCTGCGTGTGTGTGTTTAAACTTACCTTCCAGCTCCAGCCCGAGTCCGTGGAGGGAGGGGGGGGAGAGTAGCGGGTCCCTCCGCTCAAGCCACGCCCCCCCTCCCTGTCAAACCGCCCACCTCCCGATCAAACCTCCCACCTCCCGCTCCCTACAGACCGCAGATCGCGGTCTGTGTATCTCAGCGCACCGCCTGTCAGCAGCGCAGGTGCGCTGACTCTGGGAGCGGGGCCTTAGCCTAAGTGCTCAGATGCAGACAAGAAGAGGGGGGGGGGGGGCTGTGCCTGACCACTGACACTCCTCCCCTCCCACAGTACAGTAGACATATACAGCACAGCGTTGGAGGCCAGAGGTAACATTTTAGATAACCAGGTTTTATATTATTGTAGGTCACTTCTTCAATCATTGGAGAAGGGGGCTCCCCTGAGCTAATGCCACTTTGTTCATTTCTGTGGGTCCCCTGGTTCCCAAGATACTTACTGCTGAAGTTTAAAATTTCACTCCAGGAACAAAATGGCTGCCAATAGGAAGCTGCGGCTGTGGCTTCCTACTGGATGGCTATTAAAAAACTAGAAATACATGTAACTTCATCAGTTCAGTATCTTGGACACCGACCTGTCCCTATAACTACAGGACCACCATGGTTCAAATCCTTTAAAATAACAAACCACCTAAATCTTAAGTTCTGCAAATTTAAGTAACACAAATATGGTCAGTATGAGTTTTGCTCTTTCCTTTACTCCTAAGTTTTTTTTTCAAAAATGGCAAACTGTTTATTTTGTTTTTTTTTTGCACTTCTCCCTTCATATTTCCTGCCAAATTTTTGTTTTAATTTTCCTCCCCCACTTTTTCGGACCTAAATTCCGAGACTAGAGTCACATCCTGGCACTAATAATTGTCTTGGTGTGCTACAGTTGTCGAAGAAAGATTACTGAACTTTATTCACTGACTTGTGTTCATATAATTCAGTCAGTCACCTGTTCAGTGACATTATGCTGTTGGTAAACACGTCCTCTCCCTTTTTCATATCTCGCTATCATCACATTTTAAGTTATGGTGGGTGAAAAGGCAACAAAAACCTCCACCGTTGCATATAGCCAGTGTTCGACAAACCTATACATTTGCTCGCCCCGGGCGAGTGGATTTAACCCCCGGGCGAGTAAATATTGGCCCAAGCAGCACACGTTTGGTACTAGGTGGCGAGTAGATTTTTTTGTGATTTGTCAACCACTGCATATAGCCAATAAAGAATATCACTTGTGAGCACAATCGCATGTCTTAGGCCGAGTCCATAGAAGGACAGGCCGCGCTGAGGCGTGCGGATGCTCCGCGCTGAGCCCCTGCATCCTCAATGAGGATGCCTTGAGAGGGGGCTCACGCGAGCGTCCGCGAATGCGTGCTGACGAGATGGAGTTTTCAGCCGAGCGCCAAGCTGTTTTTCAGCGCGCTGTCGGCTGAAAACATCCAAATCATCGCGAAGCTGCGTCAACGTCACGGCGCCGTGACGTCAGGGCGTCGCGGGCGATTGGCCCAGCGACGTCGCTGCCCCGCATCCCTATCACGCACGCTGGCTCGCCTGTATGTGCATGGAATCGCACAGCTTCAGCAGGCGAGCCTCAGCGTCAGCGCTGTGCAGCACGGCTCCCCCCCCCCCCCCTCTATGGCCCGGGCCTTAGACAGGTTCTGCAACCCTGCCTTTCAACCATTATCACCTAGCATACAGTGCTACCACTGCAGCAAGGGATTCTGGGAACCATAACTTAAAATGTGATATGGTAAACCTACCCAGCCTAGACATATTTCAAGGCAAGTATAAACCAACCTCACACTGATACCCATCAAGGTTGAAACATGTCTGAATAGTTTGTACTTGCTTTGCTAGTCCCATGCTGTGCTTAAAAGCTGTGTGAACGGCGATGCATCAGCTTAAATGGGTTCCATGTGAATGGATATTCCAGGCAAAAGGTGGCACATTGTGTGCTCATTTGCATGTCATTTCCAAGAATCACTTGCACACGGATATATAGACGAGCCAATGAGTATTCTTGCCTTAAACTAGCCAGTTTACATGCTGTGTACATTTCAGTGACATTTCTGCAGAGGCTAATGGCCCATCGGATTAACACAGCAATGGTTCCTGGCAGTCCCATTCACTTTGAATGGGACTGCCAGGGACCCCTGCTGTTATTCCGATGGGCCATTAGTCTGTCTGCAGAAATGTTGCAGCATGTACCTGGGTCTCTTTGGAGATTGCCCCAGGTTTGTTTTAGAATAATTGTCGGCAGTACATACCTGTGTGTGTCCGTGCGTCCGTCCCTCCCACATTAAGGTTGAAACATGTATGAATGGTTTCTCTGGCTTTGCATCTTATTCCCATGCTGTGCTTTAAAGCTGTGTATCTCTAAAAATGTTTTGAAAGTCCAATTAATCCAAGTTTGATATGACTCCACTCTGCACACCTTTATGTTTTTTTTAAAAAATATTTCATGTGGGAACTGTCTCCAAAGCACTAACCAGATCAAGATTTTTATTAACAACTTAAGTAATTGAACAAAGCCAAAGCTAATATCCTGGTGTTAAACCTGCAGTTCAGGCAATATCCAGCATGTCTGTTTTTTTTAATAAATCAGTTCTGTAGTAAGAAAAAATACTTTTAGCAGTTTCTGTTTTAAAAAACAACAACTTTGAAAGACCAATTTTCTTGTATTCTATTTTAACAAGCATGCTTGTTCCTATAGCAGCGATTTACATTCCCCATATTTAAAGATTTCGCCAAACTTTGCCAATCAATAGACGGAGAACGAATTGACCGGCAGCTATGCAGTTCTTTAGGTAATTAGAGATTGCCCACATGAAACTATTGAAGTAAAAAAATTAATAGAAAAAAAAGACTGAACTGCAGCTTTAATAAATGGTTGTAAAAAGGTTTATGAACTCGCCAGCTTCTAAATGATATTTGATTTGTATATTTATTGTATAATGGACTGGTTCTCTTTTAGGCAAACACAGGAAGCATCCTGGTGGCCGTGGTAATGCCGGTGGTATGCATCACCACAGAATCAACTTTGATAAATAGTGAGTGTTCCGTTAATTAATGTCATTGTTTTTATAGTCGAAACTGTATGATTGTGTACAGCAGATTAACTGAAAATATTTAGCTACTGAGGACATAATTTTTACTACAGTGAACTTGGTGGTCAATGATTTGTAATATTCAACTGGTGAAAAATAAGCTGGTGGCGTATAAAGTTGAAACACATTGTATGTTAACATTTTTTTTTTTTGAGGTGTAAGAATTATGTGCAGTTTACGGTGAATGCTCTCTTTTAGAGTGCCAGTAAATTGCATGCATTTTACACACAAATCTGCAGTTGAAGATCAGACAAGTTAAAGTAGTTGAACTGTCCTGAACTTTACTGCTGCAGATAATTATTACCATGCTCCTGCTTTTTCTGTTCTCACCACTTCCTATGCAACAGTCTTTGTTTCTGTTACTGCAGTTTCCATCTTTCTAGCTGGCCTTATTATCCTACCTCCTTTTTTTTTTTTTTTAACATTTCCTTTTGATCTTTTGCTTTATTCCTCAAACTTTTATTTCTGACGTTTTAATATACAATGTTACAAAAATAAATCCCCGTCATAAATGTTTACTCTGTACTGTGGGTTTTATGCTACCACAGCCTGAAACAATTTCCCCCGTAGCAATTTCAGATGCTAAAGTGATTACCGAGACTTAGAGTCACGTCCTGGCACTATCAATTGTCTTGGTGTGCTAAAGTCCTCGAAGAGAAAAGTACTGATCTTTATTCACTGGTTGGTTTCCAATGTAGCTCAACCAGTCACCGGTTCAGTAACACTTGTTCTAATCTTCTAGTCTGAAATGCAAATCGTAAGAGTTTTGTTTGGAGTAGGGTTATTTTAGTAATCGATTGAGTAATTTCTTAGGTTTAATATAAGCTATATATCTTGGTTGGTTAGGAATGTGATTAGCTGTATTTATTGCAATACATATATAGTCAATACAAAAGACTTAACTTAATTTGAACACTTTTTTTTTTTGTCTTTCCAATGATGTGTAATTTCGAATGTAATTTAGTTAAACAAAACGACATATTAAATGTTCTGAAATAGTTAACATTTCTAATTAACGAACACTTTCATCTCCATGAACTTGGTGAAAGGAAGGAACAAGATCAGGGGTGTTAAATGATCCTGGAGGAGGACAGGGAGAGGTGTATAACTATCCTGGAGTGAAAAATAAGCTGGTGGCGTATAAAGTTGAAACACATTGTATGTTAACATTTTCTCTTTGTTTTTTTATTGTTTTTTTGAAGTTTGTAAGAATTATGTGCAGTTTGCGGTGAATGCACCCTTTTAGCGTGCCACTAAATTGCATGCATTTTACACACAAATCTCCAGTTGAAGATCAGACAAGTTAAAGTAGTTGAACTGTCCTGAACTTTATTGTGGCAGATAATTATCGCCATGCATCTGCTTTTTCTGTTGTCACCACTTCCTATGCAACAGTCTTTTTCTGTTAATGCAGTTTCCATTTTTCTCTCTGGCCTTATTTTATCCTACCTCATTTTTTTGCATTATTATTTATTTTATTTTCTTAACTTTTACTTTTGATCATTTGCCTTATTCCTCAAACTTTTATTTCTGATTTTCTAATATACAATGTTCCAAAAAGAAAACCCTGTCATAAATGTTTACTCGAGATAACCTTGCATAGAAATGTACCATAGTTGGGCGTTACATTTTTGCATTTATTGGCTGCTGTTTCCCCTATGCCCTCTGGATATGTCAACTGTTATCTGAAAACATGCCTATGTGGGCATATACAATGTTAATCATGTTTAATTTTTTTCATGTTGGCTGAACTTGAACTGCATCACTTCTACAAGACTACACAGTTTTGACTGATCAGTAGTTTCTAGCTTGTTTTTTATTTAAGGAACCAGATTGTGAAATTCTGCAGTGCCCCATCCCTCTCTCATAGCGTGTCTGAAATTGGGCGCATTGTAAACTCCTGTTCAGTACAATTTTTTTTCAAATGACCTGAAAACTGCATGGAACCTCGTAGAAAAATACTGTTGCAGATCATGCCTTGTCACTTGAAAAAGACCTGTTGGTCGAAACGTCGTGTGGCACAATAAATTCATTATCCTGAAATCCGTGTAGCGCTGGATCTCTCTCCGTTTTCTTTTTTGTTTGTAATCCAAGCATAATTTGATCTTTTTCTATTTTTACAGCCACCCTGGTTACTTCGGAAAAGTTGGTATGAGACATTACCATCTCAAAAATAATCAGCATTTCTGTCCTACTATCAACCTGGACAAATTGTGGACTCTTGTTAGTGAGCAGACAAGGCTTAACCATGCAAAGAACCTTGATGGTCCTGCACCAATCATTGATGCTGTGCATGCAGTAAGTGATTAGAAATGGTTAACATACATTAAGTATCAACTTACCCTTTCAAATTGTTTTGGTGTTAGCGGACTGTTTAATTGTAATAAGCCAGTTGGCATTATAGTAACATTTCCATTTATTTTTAATTTTGTTCGCAGTCAATATTGAGAGGTCTTTTACAACACCTTTCACTGAATGGTTTAACAGATTTTACTATAAATTACTGAAACTAGCCTGAATAGGATTTGCAGTCCTTAGCTATACTTTTATATCAATAAAGAGAACAATTCTTTAACTTTTTTTTTTTTTTCCTGCCTTTATACAGGGTTATTATAAAGTACTGGGAAAAGGTAAACTCCCCAAGCAGCCGGTGATAGTGAAAGCCAAATTCTTTAGCAGAAGAGCAGAGGAGAAAATCAAAGGTGTTGGCGGTGCTTGTGTGTTGGTAGCATAAATATTTGTCCAACAAACATTAAACATGAGTTCTTTACATTGTGTGGTTTTTATTTGAGTAAGATATTTCTGAATCGTTGTCCTTGTTCTGGCTAGTTGTCCCATGCAGGACAACGTGTGTGCGCGTGTCAAGGTTTTGGGGTGAAAAAGTTAAAGATTATTGTAGTGTTGGACCGGGTCCTAATTTTTTCTTTTTTTTTCTTTTGAAATCTGGGCAAAATGAATGTTACTCGAACAGCACTTACCTGCAGGGTGAGGAATACTGCAGCAACATCTGGGAGCAGTAGCAATGGTCCTGGTTGAAGCAACAAGTCTGTTCAGCCAGCAGGAGCAGCAGGAATACAGCACACAGCTGATACCAGTGTGAGCCAGGGAACCATGTGGCAGGAGTGTTCCTATTGGTCAGCTGGGGAGGAGCTGGCTGTCCAATAGGAACGCTCCTGCTCCAGTCACATGGTTCCCCGGCTCACACTGGTATCAGCTGTGTGCTGCTTCTGCCGGCTGAGCACACTTCTGTTGCTGCTACTGCCACCAGGACAACTGCTGCTCCCAAATGTCGTCGCAGTCTTACCCACCTTCGGGCTGCAGGTAAGTGATGGCATATTTTCAGCTACTCTGACATAACCCGGGCCCAGTCCCCTGCTGCCGGGTCAGTTGCTGAAAAAGTGTCGGGTAATTTTCGGGTAATCGGTACATCACTAGATTATTGTCAAAAGACAAGCAGTAGGTATAAAACAAATAATGGTGGAAGCGTTAAAACACTTAAACAGTAAAAGTAGATGTAAAATGATAAAAACACTGATACAAGTAATTAAGAAAAATCACACAACAAAAACAAGTGATTAAATAAGATCTGCTGTCTCAGTTCTGCTGCCAGAGGCAATTGGCAAGAGGCAAAATGTTTAGAAAAATCTGGACAAGTGTGGCGCAAAGGGCTATAAATAGAATAATTTGTATGGAAAATTTACCAATGCATAAGGAGGTAGGAGTAATACTTGGCTCCAGTACAAGTCCTTGGAGATGGTAGATGGGTTCCTCCTTTAGTTATCAGAAGATGTGGAACTGTACCTTAAGAGGACAAATAAAAAAAACAATAGTGCAATAACGCTTTAATGATAATTAAACGAGCAGATTGTGCCTAGGTAGTCGGGGTCCAGAGTTGCTGGATACCCCAAAAATGTACCCGGGAATCGGGTCAGAATCCCGCATACATATACGCACAATGTTCCGGGCATAATCCTGCCTTGAAAACACTTGCGTAACTCACTGCTCTTGCACAGACATGAAAGGTAAATGGAACATAGGGATGTGTGGTATCCCTGAAACGGTAAAGGGGTCCCTAGTATAAGAGGGGATGCCCAGTTAATGCCCTGATCACCCAGAACCTGGTATAGCGGTTCAGGGGGTGCTCCAGCTATACGTAAGGATTTTTAAAGTATAGGTCAGGTTTGCAGTGTGAGAGATATGGCTAGTGGGAATAAAAGTACTGATTCTCATTCTATCCCTCGTAGTCAAAAGACTTGGAGTATAATAGGGTAAAGCATATTTGATTAATACAGTATGTTAAAGAGTATAGTGCTTGTGCACAGTATGTGTGACGGTGAAGGGTAACAAGGTTCACTAATAAAGGTCAAGCCCACTTGGTTGCCACTGATCCATGTTTTGGGATCCTAGTGTCAGCTCTTGGACCTGACTGTTACAGAGGTACTGCTGTGCCTCTGTAAAATATGCGACAATGAAGAATTTGTTTTTGCCTTCCCAGGAGTGCCAGCAAGCAGAGATTGCAGGGCTATGAGTTTCTGGGTGGGGTTTGCAGAGAAACTCTTTACAGATTGTGGCTATGTAGCTGGGAATCGGGTAAGATTCTCGGATACATTGAACCACAATGCTCTGGTCAAAATCCTTCCCTGAAAACGTTCTTGCAGCTCACTGCCAGGAGTCCCTGCTTCAGTACAGACCAGAAAGGTAAAAGGGGCATAGGGCATCATGGTATCCCCAGAACGGTACAGGGGTCCCTAGTCTAGAGGGGGGTGCTCTGTTCATGCCCAAGTCACACAGAACCTGGTATAGGGGTTCAGGGGTGCTCCAGCTATAGGATAAAGCTGTGAGGTTTAGTTTGTATAAAAATATAATGTCAGGTTTTTGCAGTGTGGCAGGGATATGGCAAGTGAGATTAGCAAGTATAAATTCTTATTCTATCCCTGACACCAAAGAAGGACTTGGACATTTTTAGTAAGACAGTACGATCCGCACCTCTCTAAACTCGACTCGGCAAACGATTACGAGCCTGCACTCCGGACACGCTCACGCGGCTTGAGGTCGGTTATATCCAATCCCCACCTCGGCCTCGTGGTCGTGTTCTGTTTGTGGTGAGCACTTTGTTGCAAGCCCTGAGTCAAATGCTAAATGCACAAAAATCACAACATAAAGCTGATGCAAATGAAGAATCAAACCCTGACAAAAATAGGGGAGCTAAATAGTTCCCTTAGGCCGAGGGCATGGTCAGTGCTGAGGCGTGCTGATGCTTGTCAGTGAGCCCCTGCAACCGCAATGAGAGTGGCTTTAGCAGGGGCGTGCGGAGGCGCAGCATTTAATTTTTTTTTAGTTTGCGCGCTGAGAGGAGCGATGGGCCGGTCACTTGAGCAGTTCGCCCAATGAGGGCAAACCAGCTCTGTGATGTTACTGTCCGCCCGCGGAATAAGGCCAGGGAAAGCACCCGCTTTCCCTCAGCCTCCGCGCGGCTGAAGTCCCTATGGACTCAGCCTTAGATTTATTTATTTATTTATAAAATATTTTACCAGGAAGTAATACATTGAGTTACCTCTCGTTTTCAAGTATGTCCTGGGCACAGAGTTAAGACAAATAATACATGGTTACAAATACAGTTACATAAATGAACAGGGTATACATTATATACAAGACATTGCATGCACAGTTAAAGATAATATATATTATAGGCGTATGTAACAGTTACAGACCAGATTAAAATGTGAGACAGCCTTAGATTTGAAAGAACTTAAACTGGTGGTGGATGTGAGAGTCTCTGGTAGGTTGTTCCAGTTTTGGGGTGCACGGTAAGAGAAGGAGGAACGGCCGGATACTTTGTTGAGCCTTGGGACCATGAACAGTCTTTTGGAGTCAGATCTCAGATGATAGGTGCTGCATATGGTAGGGGTGAGGAGCTTGTTCAGGTAGCTGGGTAGCTTGCCCATAAAGAATTTAAAGGCAAGACAGGAAAGGTGAACTTTGCGCCTAGACTCTAGTGATGACCAATCTAGTTCTTTGAGCATTTCGCAGTGATGTGTGTTGTAGTTGCATTGGAGAACAAAACGACAAATTGAATTGTAGAGGGTGTCAAGTTTGCTAAGGTGGGTTTGAGGTGCCGTGCCATATACTATGTCTCCATAGTCAATAATTGGCATTAGCATCTGCTGTGCGATACGCTTTCTAACCAGGAGACTTAGGGAGGATTTGTTCCTGTAAAGTACCCCTAGTTTGGCATAGGTCTTGGTTGTCAGGGTATCAATGTGCATCCCGAATGTTAAGTGGGAGTCAAACCATAAGCCCAGGTATTTAAAACTGGTAACAGGAGTTAGGGTGGTGTTAGTGTTGGTTCTAATATGGAGCTCAGTCGCTGGAAGCTTTAAGAATTTAGATTGTCATGACCGGCCGGTCTTGAGCACAAAATATGGCATAGATACAAGACACTTGGTGTGACAGAAATGCCCCAGCAGCAGTAAATATGCTCCAAGGAACTACACAGAGAATGATCAGCTAATAAAAGCATGGAACGGGATACTAGGCAAATCCCTAATGTAAGGTGCTAGAGTCCCGTAAATGTAGCCGCGACCACATAGCACAAAATCACTAATTTGCTTGATTTTTGGTAATTCCGAGTGCTTGTTTTGGGATTTCTCTTTTTTTGTGTTTTTATATATTCACTTCCCTACAGCACCGCCAGTTGCATTATTTGGCAGGATTTCTGGCTTTATAATAACTCCTACTCTCAGTGGTTTAATTGCTGTATATCTAGTGTGTCTTTTTATTTATATATATATATATATATATATATATATATATATATATATATTCACTTGCACATTAATACTTTAATATAAATGTAATCAATCATTTTGATTCTAATTAATAGGCACTCTTTCAGTCTGTTGCTAGGTTGTTTTCTGCATTTTTTTTTGCCTATCTTCACAATATCAATTACATTTTTGTTTCCCTCAAAATCTCTCTCAGTCAACCGTGTATGTCTGTAGGTTCACAATTAGTTAAAAAAAGGTTGGACATCTTTTTAGAAAGGAAAGATACACAGGAATATACCTAATAAGTAAACATGGGAAGGGAGTTGATCCAGGGAGCAATCTGTTTGCCAATTCTTGGAGTCGGGAAGGAATTAATTTTTCCCCTTATGAGAAATCATTGGATGATATTTCACTGGGGTTTTTTGTTTGCCCTTGTCACGGGAGACCAGGTTTATTAACACCTTTTGATACCGGGATCATTGATTGAGCAAAACAAGGAGGTAAAATAAATTGAAATTTATTTCACGAAAAGACATACACACAATGTAACACAATTTACAAGGTTAACACACTTGCTGGAAACAGGGCTAATAAATAAATCCATTTCTGGAACGAAATTCGTCAAGATTACCTTTTTAGGAGCACTTTCCACTGACTGGTAGTTACTCACAAAAGTCCTGGAATTGTTTTCGGCATGCAATGCCAGGCGCGACCGCTATGTTCTCAAAAGCGGGACTTACAAACGTTTCTGAGTTCAAAATCTTTTAAGCCGGCTCGCGTCTATTCAGTCCAGAGCATCTTTGAATTTGCCTCTGTTGGTTTCGTGCTTGGAATCTGCGCTCCTGATTGGCTGCAAGCCCTCTTAAGGTTTTCAGGCTTTCATTCACCAACCTCTACAGCCTACCAGAGCGTGGAACTCTCCTGCCAGCTGATTTGCTGGTATTGTAAAGCCGGGAGGGCACCTTTTCTCAGTCTGTAAAGGAGCATGCGCCAACCTGGCACCTCTGCCTCTGCATACTGCGCCCACCCGCTGCCCAGGCTCCACAGAGTCTAGGATCTGGCAAATGGTGGCCGGATAGCCATGTGTTAGCCCAGGATGTGGGTACTTAAAGCTGCAGTTCAGTCTTTTTTATTTTTATTTTTTATTTATTTTTTTAATTCAATAGTTTCATGTGGGCAATCTCTAATTACCTAAAGAACTGTATAGCTGCCAGTCAATTCGTTCTCCATGTATTGATCGGTGAAATTTGGCGACATCTTTAGATATGGCATATGTTTTTCTTCTGCTTCTGTCAGTCAGTGGAAGCTCATGAATATTCATGAGCACTCCTGCACTGACATGTGCAAGAGGGAGGGCAGGGCTCACAAAGGGGTGTGACAGGACACGAAGGGGCAGTGCCTTAGTAAATGGCTGTTAAAATAGAATACAAGAAAATTGGTCTTTCAAAGTTGTTTTTTTAAAAACAGAAAATGCTAAAAGTATTTTTTCTTACTACAGAACTGATTTATTTAAAAAAAAAACACATGCAGGATATTGACTGAACTGCAGCTTTAAGCAGAACTGCAGTACCCCTCCTGTTCTAACACCTTGGCATCCCTGAGGCTTTCAAGTACGGACTCCGCACAGACACAGAGGCACCAAGCTTGGTAGCCATTTGGTCCCCCGGGAATCCATGACTTGGAAATCCCACAGATCATTTATATGTTATCAATATGTATACCTATTAAAAATATAACAATTTAATAAAATATATTGTGTCCTGTCTTTTGTGTGCTAAAAGATGTACGTTTCTATCTTGGTGTTAGGGATGGAGTGAGAGTATAATTCACCTACCCTCACTAGCCTCATTCTTGGCACACATTAGAATAATAACTTTTAAAACTTTTACACACAACAAACATGCTCAGCTTTATCACTTAGCTGGAGCATTCCCTGAACCACTACACTAGGATCAGGTTACCTGGGCATGTATCTGGGTTCCTCTGCTATACTGGGGAACCCCTGATACACTAGGGACTCTGTATAGCTGCAGATATAGTTTAACCCCTTCATACCTGTAACAGGGACTTATCCCTGTTAAGAAACTTGCCTCTAATCAGCAGTGTGCTGGTTAATTGCACACCAGCAATCAACCAACTCCACCTGCTTAATCAGAACTCTCAGAAAAAGCCTGTTCTGAGACACAGGAAGAGGATTCCTGAGCTCACAATTGGAGCTGACACAGGAAGGAGAAACCAAGGATTCCCTAGTCCACAACTGGGCTGACCTGGGGAACAACATATGTCTTGAGCTGCATAAGGACTGCAGGCTGACAGCAACACAAAGGGGACAAGACCTCTAATCCTGGATCCTGATATTGCTATAGCACACAAGGGTGTGGACCCAGGAGAGCAGAGAGGCCTTCCCCTACAGCTACAAGATACAGATAAGACTTTCTTTATGGGACTGTTATATATCTGTATATATGTATATGTATTTGGGCTGGTAATTAGCTTAGCTAACCACCCAGTTAGAGAGGGCTGAACTACATGTGTAGATATTTTCCAAAGCGGAGTAGGTTTTTCTTTGTCTTATTTTGAATGTTTTTGCTGTGTTAAAGTGACAGGCGCAATAAAGCCTAATTTTAGTTTCACTTTAAACGGTCTACATTGCGTACCTCTGCACACGTCTCTTACAATACCAATTTACCTTGTCTGGATGATTCTGCAGCAGCAATTCTAGCGGTGAGTCGTAAGAACGTTTTCAGAGTCCGAGTTTGGCGGAGTAATGTGCTTGGCGGTATCCGAGAATCTCACTCAATTCCCGGATACAACTTTTGGGGTATCCCATAACTCTGGAACCCCGATACATAGACACATTCTGTAAAGACTTTCTCTGACAAACCCACCCTGAAACTTACAGCACCCCAGTAAAGGCAAAAGACAAATAAATCTTTAATGTCCCAAAAGTGGCACACAGTCTCAGCAATGCATTTTCGACATCTGGGTCCAAGAACTGACACTCTAGGACCCCCACACACGGGTCAGGGGTAACCAAGTGGGATTGGCCTTTATTCATGAGCCTGGTTAACCCCATCACAGTCACAGCCCACCTCTGGATCAATATACTGTAATTACTGATGTAGGATAAAGTATCTGTCTTCTAAATTTAGCATAGGATGAACTTGATGGACGTACAGTATGTCTTTTTTTAACGTCATCTACTATGTAACTCTGTACCTATATTGAGACCATCTGGATACTAAGTTTTCAATATAAGTATCCAGTATGTTTCTTTCTGAGCCAAACTTAACAATTGATCCCCTCCTCTCCATTTGGCCTCTACGTATGTGAGTCCCACAGGGCTAGCTTGATGGAACTGTTCAACATGTTTGGACATACTGTGTGTAAGGAGGACATGTTTTTTTTAATGTTTCCAATATGTTTAAGTATTTTAACATGTATCTGTCTTGATGTACTGCCCCCAAGCTGGAGCCCACACGGGCACTCCAATAGATAAATTACATTGTTTGGTTTTCAGTTTGTATTTTTCTTTTTTAAAACATCCGCCTGTTTTAGATGATTTAAATAGCAATTTCTCATGTGAACCAAATGTGCAGGCTTTACATGCCAGGCATCTATAAAAAAAACCCAGGATTTTTCAGCCAATTCTTTTTTTTATTTTAAAAGCACTAGGTGCTAATTTATTTTTCAAGTTGGAGTCTTTCTTGAAAACCACTTGGGGGTATTCAGGGATGACATCTTTTCGGAGGGGGACTTTTTTCAAAATATGCCAGAGCTTACATATAGTGCTCCTAATCTTAGGTGACTCCCTATTAAATTGGATAATAAATGCTGCCTGGAAATCGTTTGTTGTTATCGATTGGTTATTTTTTGGGACCACAACTTCTCTTTTTAAATCCCTTGTTTTCAATAATGCTTCATCTACTATGGCAGCATCATAATTCCTTTCTAGGAACCCATTTTTTTAAATCTCAGCTGGGCTTTCAAAAACCTCTTCTTTTCTACAGTTCTGTTTAAGCCACCAGAAATACCCAAACGGCATGTATGAGAAACTCTACAAGAGATCGTCAGGCCATGTTGGTGAAAGAAGTTGTATTATTTTTCCAAATTTTTGTTATTTCTGTTATTGTATAAAGCAATAAATATGTTTAAAAAAATCTTACCCCAATGTGGTACAGTACATTACAGATTTCTCTCATTTACTTTAAGAAATATGTCATCATTTATAAAGATTCTGTCTGTTATCTGAAGTATCCTAGCATTGAAAGAGTGCATGAGAATAAGGGGTGGGTTACATTTCAAAGAGTACAAAATGTGCATTACTATAGCAATCACCTTGGAATACTGTGCATTGAATTTAGATTAAAGACACTAGCACAAGTTATCATTACTGAGAAGTACTACGGCAGCTGCAAAACACCATTTGGCAGCCGTTGCTTAGCCACAGTGAATTGCATTTGGTTTTGCATGGTCACAGTAACTGTTAGTCTTGATACATACTGTATGTATATAACACGTGGTGGGAGTGTCCACTGGTGTCCTCTCTCTGGAAGCAAACATGATTTGATACGCAAACTACAGGAATATCTAAGAACATTCGTAAATTGATTAAGAGTATTCTCTTAGCAACTAGATGCTGTAGTTTTGCTGCCTGGAGACAAAGATCCCCAACAATTGCAGAGGTTGTAAGATGCATATGGAGAATGTTATTATTGGAAAAATGTACAGCCGTTCAAAATTATAGGGTTCCCAAGTTTTGAAAGACTTGGTTGTCATGGTTCGATACAAGAGGCCAGTCACCTTTAGACATAACTTTGTTATCTATGTAACATATTAGGGGTGCAATGTAACAAGAAACCAAAACACAACATTAAAACGTTTAAGCCAAGCCCACAGTGCTATCCCAGTTTAGAAAGGACCAGGAACCACCCCATTTTTATTTATTTCCTCCCTCTCCATATATGTTTTTAGAAATCTGTCTCTTCATTCTCAGCTATTCCTTCTAGATGGTACATGAGTTTTTTGTATTATTATTGGAATGACTTTCATACTGTATACCATTTTCTTCTTCTGTACCCCTTGTTCTGCTGACATAAAAAAAACCTCTAATTTAAAACATAATGGTCTTTGAGTGGTAGAATCTTGAATACAAGTCTCAAAGTGCTGTAGAAAGAGATTTTAAAAACTGCTGCTCAGGAATAAGAGAGAAAAACAAAATTTTGAAAAATATATGGTAGTACAATGCCAAATTGTAACTCCTAGGAATCAAAATAATCTGATTTTTTTTGATCCACTTACATCAGATGCTGAACTATTGTTCTCCCATATACAATAACATTTTAATTATTAAAAGACCAAGAGGAAGTGGACAGGTAAGGAAATAAAATAAACAAGAAGTGAGATTGAGGATCAAAAAGTTAGCAGGTCAATATGACCACATAATAGGAAGTGGGACAGAGAGTGATATATGTCTCTGCTATAGAAATATAAACAATATGTTTGGACATCTTCAAAAAGGGTCTTACATTTTCTCCATCATGAAGTGTTCATTTGTTTAGAATTGATGAAGACTTAGACTGACATGAGGATGGGTTGTCTGGGGTCAAATAAGTTTTGCAATCAGACTTTTCACTAAATATGACCCTTTTTTATGTTTCATAATGTTTGTGTTAAAGTATACTTTTTGCAAATTGGATAAAACATTTTGAAGTATAAAGATACAGATGTACAGTCAGAAGCGTTATTGCGCCATTACTATGAGAAAGCAAGCAGGCATGGTGCACGTTGCTCTGATCAATTAGCATGTGGCGCGTAACATTTCTAAATTGTCATTCCGGATCATGTGTTATGGTACATTATTACTGTCACCAGGTGACATTTCAAGACTCTGCAATGCATGCATGCCTTTTGTTAATGGAATCAGCCATTAAATGTGAAATCTGTACAGCACAACTAAGGATAACTGAGCACTTCCAGCAGACTTTTACCAACCTTGCACATGCATTGGTTTTGTCTGTACAATTCAATCATGATACAAATAGAGCATGTGCACAACAGAGCACTGACTTACAGACTTTTACCGTCGTACCCATGAGTTGTTTTTGTCCATACAATTAGAGCATATTAAAATGAGAGAATATGCATAACAGATACTTTGGCATTTTAGAGTGAGGCCTTTTAAGTGAGAATATATAGTTAGACTATATTTGATAAATTCCCTTTTCTACATGCAAGACCTATAACCTCACCTGATATGACATGGATCTAATTGCATTCTCATCACAGGTAAGTCTCTGAATTGCAACCCTATAGTGGATTTGGACCGAATCCACCCAATGCAGCACCCATCACAGGACAGTATTGCTATATCTTTTAAAATATTTTTCTCTGCATTACATCATATAGTATTTTGCGCTTGCACCTTTTGTTTTCATCCCAGGGAATCGGCTACTCTCAGCTCGGAGAACGCAAACTTGTCTTCCACTATTGCAGCAGTGGAGCACATTGCTCGCATCTCAGGTCCAGGGATTTCTTCCCACGGGCCGTCGTCCGGTGTTGTACTCAGTCCAGGTCTCCTGGACAGAGCACCGGCTCTGATGTTTAAAGGCCCCAGTTTATACTTCAAGGTGAATTGGTAATTGGAGAGGGCCGCCAGTTTGGCGGATGTCAGAATATAGGTCAACGAGTTGTTGTCAGTTTGCACTTCGAAAAGAACGCCGTACAAGTAACCATGGAGTTTTTCCACTACTGCCCACTTGAATTTGTGAACCAGGTAGTTTTGTTCACTTGGTGTTAAACTTCGGCTCACGTACGCCACTGGGCGAAGGCCAGCTGGATACTTCTGGGGCAGTACAGCTCCCAGCCCATTGAAACTGGCATTCAAATGCAGGATATACGGCGTCTCCGGATCGGTGTAGGCCAAGACGGGGACGTCCACTTGTCTCCAAAAGGTGTCCGTGGAGATGCAGCCTTCTGCCGAGGTTCCTCTGGGTAGACCTTCAAGAGCTTGTTTAGGACCTTGGCTTTGCTGGAGTAGCCTTCTACGAAGCGGCGGTAGTATGCGCAGAACCCCAGGAAGGACCGCAGCTCCATCACGTTGTCCAGTCTGAGCCAATTCACCACTGCTTCGACATTAGCTGGGACAGTAGCCACTGTCTGCAGACACTATATGACCCACGTAGGGGACTGACTTGCGGCAGAACCTTTATCCAGGGACAACTTCAGGCTTTCTTTTCCTAGTCGATCTAGTACCTTCAGAAGGTGTTCCTCATGCTCTTCCAGAGTCTTTCCGAACATGATGATATCGTCCAGGTAGACTAGGATTTCCCGGGGGTTCATGTCCCCGATGGTCTTCTCCATTAATCTTTGGAATGTCACCAGGACACTACAAATGCCTTGGGGCATTCGAGCAAACTGGTAGAACCCGAGGGGACAGACAAACGCCGTCTTCTCCTTGCCTTCGGAGCTCATTGGTACCTGGTTGTACTCAGACTTCTGGTCCAGCATGCAGAACCATTGGCTTCCCGATAGTGTGTTGAGGAGCTCTTCTATCCGTGGTAGAGTATACTGGTCTTGGACCATACGACGGTTCAGGATCCGGTAGTCTACGCACAGGTGGACGGACCCATTGTATCTTGCGTACTACCATGATCAAAGAGGCATAGGGGCTACAGGATTCTGTTACGATGCCCGCCTTCTCATTCTGCTTCAGGACGTCCCTCACGTCCTCCACATCTCTCAGAGCAATTCGTCTGGAACGCACCTGGAATGGTGTTGCGTCGTTCAGCTGTATCATGTGTTGGGCGCTCTTGCTGCAGCCCACATCCATCTCGCTGGTGGAGAATACCTCCTGGCGCTCCTCCAATTTGGCACTTAGCTGTTTCTTCCAGACCACGAGCAGGGTCGAGTCCCCGAAATCAAACTGCAACCTACCAGGCTCTTCTTGCATGGTAGTGGCGTTTACATGAGCCATAGTTTCTACGGGTGTAACCGGGTATATCCGACCCAGTCTTTGACCAACGTCAAATGGTATCGTGTGGGGTGAGATGTTCTGGGTGGTCACCGTGATTCTTCCAGGAATTGAGGACTTCCACTCTTATCTCTGGGACCATCTTGTAGCCTCTCTTGGCATCTTCTTCGGGCGTAGTCTCTAGAGCGATGTACCAGTCAGCCTTGTCACGCCTGAGATATCTGCACACCGCAGTCATGTGCCTCACTCCCCTTGGTGGGATCTTGGTCAACTCCTTCTAGTTATTGAATAGTTCACCATATTTTGGGCCAAGACCCTACAGCACTCACCTATCTTTCTAACTATCGACCTGTCTCCCTCCTGCCTTTTGCCTCTAAACTCCTTGAACGTCTTGTATTCTCTCGCTTGATCCATTTTCTCAACACCTATTCTCTCCTGGACCCTCTACAATCTGGCTTCCGCACTGCTCACTCTACTGAGACAGCCCTCAGTAAAATAAATAATGCTGCCAAAGACAGAGGTCATTACACTCTTCTCATATTGCTCGACCTCTCTGCAGCATTTGATACTGTGGATCACCCTCTTCACCTTAACATTCTCCATACTCTTGGCATTCGTAACAAAGCTCTTTCCTGGATCTCCTCTTATCTCCCCTGCTACACTAGGGATTCCATGAATAGCTGCAGATATGGTTTAACCCCTTCATACCCATTTACCTTGTCTGGATGATGCTGGAGTAGGGATCCTGGTGGTGAGTCGTAATAACGCTTCCAGAGTCAGAGTTTGGCGGAGTAATGTGCTTGGCTGTATCCAAGAATTTCACTCAATCCCCGGATACAACTTTTGGGGTATCCCATAACTTTGGAACCCCGAAACATAGCCACATTCTGTAAAGACTTTCTCCGACAAACCCACCCTGAAACTTACAGCCTAAAAATCTCCCGATCCCAGCACCCCCGTAAAGGTAAAAGTCCCATAAATCTTTATTGTCGCAAAATTAGGATACAGTTGCAGTTATACATTTTCAACACCTGGGTCCCAGAGCTGACACTCCTAAGACCCTATCACATGGGTCAGGGTTAACCAAGTGGGCTTCACCTTTTATTGATGACCCTGGTTAACCCCTTCACTGTCACACCTCTCCTACTCAAATGGCAGGCTGTGTTACGACCGCCTCGTCTGGCGGTTTAACTGGCCTGTCATGTCTTGAGGATATTGGTTCACTGGGACTATCCTGGCATGAAAGTCCATCTGCATTTCCATGCTCACTGCCTTTTTTGTGCTGGATGGTAAAGTCCTTCCGCATTCCTACCCACCAAATGGTCCATTCCAGCAGGTCGATGGTTCTCCTAGTTCCTGGGTGTCTGGAGCTCTTGGACGAATTACCCCATTCGAGTACCTTCCTACGATATACAGGTGCAGTGAAAAGATGTCCTTCTGGGACTTTGAGACCCTCTGGATTACCAGACTGACCTTGAGTGATGTTCTCCAAAGAATCAAAGTTATTAGCAGAGATTATGCATGATGGGGGAAGTATAGTCTCCTCTCGGTCTTCAGCCTTGTCTTCCACCAGGAATTGATGGGAGAGGGCATCTGCCTTCACGGTCTTTGAGCCTGGTAGATACGAAATAATAAAATTAAACCAAGAAAGAAAAAAGTGACCATCGAGCTTGTCGTGACCCCAACTGACGAATGCCTTCAATGTATAGGAGATTTTTGTGATCCGTAAGTATGGTGCCATTTTGATGGCCAGGAGTTCCTGATTGCCTACATCATAGTTTTGTTCGGCAGAAGAAAATTCATTGGAGAAGAAAGCGCACAGGTGAAGTTTGGCCTGAGGTGTCTTCCTCTGGGACAATACTGCTCCGGCCCCGAAGTCAGATGCGTCCACTTCAAGAGTGAAGGGTAAACCAGGGTCCGGGTGCACAAGGACAGGGGCTGATACGAAGGCTGTTTTCAGTCTCTCGAATGCTTGAATAGCAGTAGGAGACAATAAAGCGGGATCAGCACCTTTCTATGTCAAGGCCGTATTGGGCGCTACTATGGACGAGAAGTTCTGTATGAATCTTCGATAGTAGTTGGCAAAGCCAAGTAAGCGTTGTACGGCTTTCAGAGTCGTGGCGTGAGGCCAATCCAGGACCGCTTTTACCTTGGCTGGATCCATGGCAAGGCCAGTATCAGAGATGATATTACCTAAAAAGGCCGTTGTGGTCTGATGGAACTGAAACATCTCTAACTTTGCGAATAGATGATTCTCCCGTAGACCTAGAAGTACCTGTTTAACATGACCAGAATGTTCCTGTATGGACTTGGAGAAGATTAGAAAATCATCAAGGTAGACAATGACGTATTGGTCAAGGAGATCCCTGAAAATGGTCCTGGAATACTGCTGGAGCATTACAAAGTCCGAATGGCATAACAAGGTATTCATAATGTCCGTCCCAGGTGTTGAAGGCTGTCTGCCACTAGTCCCCCTGATGGATTCTTACTAGATTGTAAGCTCCTCGTAAGTCCAACTTGGTGAAGATTGTGAACCCCTGCAGTCTGTCAAAGAGTTCGGAAATCAACGGTAAGGGGTACCGGTTCTTTATCGTGATCTTGTTTAGTCCCCGGTAATTGATGCAGGGTCTGAGGGATCCATCCTTTTTATTTACAAAGAAAAAAGCCGCTTCTGCGAGAGACGAGGACTTCCGGATAAATCCCCTTTGTAGGTTCTCTTGAATGTATTCCTTCGTGGACTTGGTCTCTGGAGGGGATAACGGGTAGGAACATCCTCGCGGGGGAACTGAGCCGGGCAGTAGATCAATGGGGCAGTCGAATGACCGTTGAGGCGGTTGTTCCTCAGATTGTGCCTTGTTAAATATACATCCTGAAGTCAGAGTAGATTTCAGGTAACTGTATGTTTACTTGTTCCGGTACTGAAACCCTGCATACATTTTTTGGAAGAAACAGAGCAGTACTTCAAGAAATGAGAGCTCCATTGGAAGGGCTCTGATTCAGTCCAGTCTATCCAAGGTTTATGCACTTGGAGCCATGGAAGTCCAAGGATGACGTCGACCACAGGGGTATGGATGACGTCTAATTGGATCCTCTTGTGTGAACCTTTCCTGTCCGCAACTGAAAGGGAATGGTTTGCAGAGATATAAATGCAGGTTGTAAGGGTCGACTGTCAATAGCCTCCGGTCCTACTGGGTACTTCTTGTGTACCAAGGGAATTGTATTTCTCTCAACGAATCCCTGGTCAATGAAATTACCTCTGACCCGGAATCGAGAAAGGCCTGTGCAGTGGTATGGAAGGTACCACCTGTTAATGTGATGGGGATTAAAATCCTAGTTGGCAACTTGCATACTCGTGAGCTCTTTCAAGGGACTCTTTCTTGCTGTTTCCATTTACTACTATCCCTGAACACTGCTAGAACTCGTTAATGTAAAAGTAAATTCTAGCTTTTGAGTATTACATAATTATCTTGGGGCTTGGATGCAGTATTTCTTTGTGTGTTATATACGTAGCGCACTTTCCCCCACCCCCTGGGAGATATGGCGGTTACAGTGTGAGTGGTTCATTACCTGTGGCTCACAGGAGGCCTGAGCCTCCGCTGCTGGGAGCCTGGGGTGTGCCTGATCCATCTGGTGACAGCGCCTCCACCTGTGCGGGATCCTACTATTTTAGATAACCCCGCCACAGGACCAATACAATGATACACACACTGATAAGAATAACAGTTTACTGTATGCTTAAGAGAAAGGACAACACTATAACGTCCCCACCAACTAGACAACGCACGGCCGTAAGCCCACAGTGCCCTCCAACTCAGTGTCCACACCTGATGGGATATCCTCCAAAGTATTGAGGGGCCCTTGGGCACCCAACCACCCTGGTGTCCACAAGAAGCAACCCACCCAATGTGTGAGACAGCGCTGCCCACAACTAAGGCACGTTCTATAGTGCCGGTCGCGTGCTGCGCCGTGCGCGCGCGCGGATTTTTAGTTGGCTGACGTTAGTCAGCCTTTCTATAGAAGGGCCGCGCGCGCGCATGGCAGGGAGAGGGGAGCCGACAGACAGCAGCGAAGATGAGGAAATTCATCTTTTTGCGCCGCTGCCTGCACTCAAATGTATGTGGATGTGTGTTTGTATGGATATGTGCGTGCGTGCGTGTGTGTGTAAATAATTGCAGAAGTTAAAAAAAAAATATTTATTAAAGTTTTTTTCTTTAAAAAATCTTATCTAGGACTTACTTTCACTCACACAACCCATTTACACACACACACACACACACACACACACACACACACACACACACACACACACACACACACACACACACACACACACACACACACACACACACATACATTACCTGCAGCTCCCGGCACTATATACAGGAAAAGCATGCGGCACGTGCACGCGCGTTCGCATAGGAACGTGCGACTGCACACTGTATGTTACAGCCCTTACATATGTAAAGTTGGTGCACTTGTTGATACCTGCCGGGTACTCCAGCACCCGGTAGTGCTGACTGTAGACAAAGGGGCCATCCAGTCCCACACCACCATCGTCAGTAACGAGTACACCTCCACGTTGGGTGGTGTCCAGCAGGAGTGTCCCACCTTTATAGTCTCTCTCTCTCAGTGCGTGGTAATCTGGTCCGTGCTGGTGCAATCGCGTCCTGGCTGTGTCCCTCACACTGGTACTACAGGGGCAGTGTCCCTATCTAATGGGCCTGTCCCTGCAGCAACCACAAGCTTAGGGGAGTCTATGCCTAGCTGGGGCCTAAGGGGGTCTCTGGCCTAGTGCAGGGGTCACAGACGCCCTGCACACACACCCTACCCTCTGCTTGTCCCAGCTCCGACTGGCGTGCTTCTCAGCGCGCCAAAAGTAACAACTGCAGTCCTCTGTGAATCCTGTAGCCCTATTGGCTGTATCTCTCCATCTGACTAGCAGCCCTGGGGCAACTGGGGATTGTAGTTCCCCTGCTTCACTCTGGATGTAATGGCCACGCGCGCACTTAACACTGCGCATACGCAAGTCTCCCAATATGGCGACGCCCTTCCCGGCCCCTCCAATTGCCTGCAAGGCACCTGCACTTCACGGGGATGCGCATAGCCTGTTGTTGGCACCCGCGCACTCCCCTCTACCGCAGCGCCGCCCGCACTCGCTGCCAGCTGCAAGGTAAGGGGCTTGCGTGGGACCCAGGCTATATATATATATATATAGATATATATATGTTTGTTATTATTATTTATTTATTTATTATTTTTCAATTTTTACCCATTTATTTAAAACTTTTAATTTATTATTTCTTTGTATCTATTCCTTTCATTTTTTTATTTTCAATTCATATATTTTTCATCAGAGATAATATATATTTCTCCTTCTGATTATTTTTTCATCTCTGTTTCCATATAGATTTATGCAATATTGTATTAAGCGATGAAACGTGTAGGGCGAACGTCATTTGATGCAGTCTTCACAATTGGACGGAGTTGAGTGAGTTATAAACTTTCCTACCATGCTTTCCACTCTACCACGCCAAGCATGGCTGTTTGTTTGCCAGTCAACCTGTCGGTTGGCTCACAGTAATCCGGTGATTAACCCATGCGGGCAAAGCTCTCCTGGGACTCCATTTTCGGATATCGGTGGATATTTATCTCTCAAATGTCAATTACCTTTGTACATACTGTATGTGAGTGCATATCTTACCATCTTTAAAAAGATTAAACATCTTTGTATACATTAATACACCATGGTATGCGTTTTCATTATTTTTTTTGCATATATGTATATCATACATTAGAACAATGTTTTGTTTGCACGATTAATGTGGGAGGAACAACTGAATGTGCATAAAACAGCTTCAAAGGTCTGAATTCCTTCTTTCTGACAAATAGGATTATTACACTGTCACTTTAAGAAGGGTAAGCTCCTTACTAACAGAAAGGGAAGTCTGCCCACAAACACATCTTTTGATCCACTCACAAATTACCTATAAAAAATACCTGGCTGCAGGAAGTGATAGAGGGAAGGTCTGTGTTATTTTGTGCACCTATTGCACATCTTTAAAAAAGTGGAACGTGTGTGGTATCGGGATTATTAATGCAATCTACTAGAAACAAAATATTATAGTCACTTCCTATCCTGACGATGACTTTGTAGCTTGCTTGTGGTGTTGCACCAGGAAGCTGCCTGTTACGTGCTGATCTGCTGAAAATTCAAGCTCTTTCCCTTTACCAGCTCTTTGTTTCTGTGATTGCTGAGTGATGATACAGTAACGTTTCATACCATGGCTGCAAAGGATGATCTGTATAGCAAAATCATCCCCAGAACGAACAGGCAGCAAAGAACAGGCACGGTCAAACATGGATCATCTCTGGACATCCTTCTCTCGATGGGATTCCCTAAAGCAAGGGCGTGAGTTGTTTGATATTTTCTGTTTATAGATAGGGTTTTTTTTTTTTAAATGGAAGTATGCAGTTTGAGAAAACGCATTACATTTGGTTGTGGATGCATTATTCTCACACTGAAACCGCTGTATCTCATTCAGTAGTACATACTGTAAGCAGGTAGACATAGTAATCAGTGATATATGTGATGTTCATTTTTAGAAACCTTATGCATCGATAGGTTGTGTGCTGAATATTAGGTGTGTGTTGCTCCATACGTATGTAGTATGTACAGTGTTTGCCAGTGTCAGCATTACAAGGGAGCTGCAGTGACTGCCTTCTGCAGTGTTTGGGAGATAGTGGTGTCAGTTTTCACTTTGGTAGGAGTGGTTTAAAATGGTTATTAATAATTTATTGCGGAGGTTAGGATCATAATATGTTTTGGAGATTAGGAAATGTAATCTTTTTCCAGGTTTGATGGGATTGCTAGAGCATTTACCAATGGTGGGATGCTTTTTTTAACCCTTTTTTTCAAGGCCTCTTGCACCAACCTAATGTGATCATTCAATGAAAACAGCAGTTAGGTGCAATGGTTAGTTGCTGAGGGAAAGTCAGGTATAATAATATACATTCTTATATTCTATCTATCTATCTATCTATCTATCTATCTATCTATCTATCTATCTATCTATCTATCTATCTCTTTAGAAAATAATGATTTACAAATTTAGTGATCTATGTATACATTTTACTGTAAAAGGGACACAGTGGAGAGTAACTGATGTATGCATCTTGGTGCACCAATGTATAAAATCAATTTTGATGTGTATTTTTTATTTTTCACTTAGCAAAAAAATGGTGCTATGGGGTGGACTTAGAGGCAGAGTTTTAGTTTGTTAGTGGCATACATATGCAACGATACGGTATGTATGAAAAAGTTGCATGTATCACTTCTTTAAGTAAAAAAGACAAATGTAACTGGACACAAACTATTCTGAATGCATTCATATATGCGAACTTCACGCACCCCATACAAACAATAAAAAATGTAAGCAAAATGTAAGAACATGAATAATTACATATGCTGCTAATGATTTTAGGTGAGAAAATATTTGTTTTATGGAATGCACCCTTTCAATTCACTTTCAATGTTTTTTTTTTATTTTTTATCCATAGCCCCCTTAGTCTGCTTAAATAATTTTCCTGCATGTCACATATATCAGGGGAAGGCCAACCCTGCATTGCCCTGCAGAATGCATTATGCTGTTGTTACTCTGTGACCCTAGATTGCCAAATGCTTTGGGTGCTTAAAAAAAAATTGTTTCCGTTTATAGTGTTGAAATAGCACACAGACCTTTTGGAGCCACTAGACATGATGGTGTGAATACCCAAAGAAACTCTTAATTTCTACAACATTCAGAAGACCTCTGGTCAAAGTAACTTAAAAAAGTTATGGTACTGCCCTTGACAAACACATTCTATACTTATTTAACATTGTGGAAAATGTATTCTAAACATAGTTTACAAAAGTTTATACAACATTTAAGCTTAGAAAGCAGAAACAGGGAAAGCCTACCTAAAGTAAATCTATTTAGTTTGTTAGTAAAAAAAAAAATAGTGGTACTCTTTACCTACAATCTCACTTCAATTCTGGAGAAGACATTCATTTAAAATGGCTTAAACTTGAGTCCCTAATCACAATTTTTATTTCCTACAACTCATTTTTGCACACTGCAAATCTGAGAGTTGGCCACAGCTTTAATATTTTTCAAATGATGCTCTGACGATGACTTGCATCCAAATAGATCACTGTGCTCATTAGAAGTCCCCGCTTCTCTTTGCATTATCAATTGAGCCCCTAGCGTCTACAATTAGAGAAGATATAAATATTCAGGGAATTCAGATAGGAGATATAAATGATAAAATATCTCTTTGTGCAGATGATATAATATTGTCGTTATCTAATCCATTAATTTCCATACCTAATCTTCAATATCAACTAAACGAATTTGGATAAGTTTCTGGATATAAAATCAATAATGACAAGTCAGAAGCTTTACATTTAAAATTGACAATACCTGAGATGTCACATTTACACATTTGTTTAAATTTAAATGGAATTCCAAACATATTAAATATTTAGGAATTAATATTGTAAAATCATAGCAAGATTTATACAAAAGCAACTATCCATCCCTATTTGAAAAAATTAAAGCAGATCTCCAAAGATGGAATAGCTTCCAGATATCTTGGATAGGCAGAATTGCCTCAGTAAAAATGAATATTTTGCCAAAACTATTATATTTTTTTCCGACAATCCCAATAAAAGTCCCGTTAATTGAATTTAAAAATATCCAAAATAGAATTTTCCAATTTATTTGGAAAGAAAAAAGACCAAGAGTGGCAAGGTCGGTAATGTTGGCTCACAGGGGAGGCGGGGGCATGGGCGTCCCAGGCATCATCAAATACTATCAGGCGGCCCAATTGAAACAAGTGGTGATGTGGAACAACAACCAGGCTAGTTCGTGCTGGCTGGGATTGAGTCATTTCATGTGAGTCCACTTTCACTGACGTCAGTTCTATGGACTGGGTTAGGAGAGGAAAGATGTGGAGAAGTTTAAATTAGGATCAATGAGATGTACATTGGAAACTTGGTCTAAAAACAAAAAAAATTATTCACTTAATTCAACTCCATCGTTATTAACGCCTATATTTAATAATCCTGAGTTTAAACCAGGATGCGCAAAAAATACATTCAAACAATTCAGATAACTAAATATTACAATGGTAAATGACTTGGTAGTAGAAGGGAAAACAATGATATTTAAGGAGATACAAATAAAATATCAAACACATGATATTCCAATTTTTAGTTTTCTTCAAATTAGACATTACTTGTTGACATTATCACAGAAAGAGAAATAGAGACATTTCCTGATATTTAACAAAATTTGAAAGATTTTGTAAGAAAAGGCGTGTATCCAAAGGGGTTGATCTCGAGAATATATGGGGAATTAATTCTGGCAACAACTCCTCAGAATCATAATTATATGTTGAAATGGGCTGAAGATCTCAATGTAGAAATAGATATGGAAAGCTGGGAGGATATCTGGGAATCGGCAGCTAAAACTTCAATTTGCACGATAACGAAAGAAAATATACAGTATACAACATTTTATTTCAATTGTACCTAATCCCGAGTAGGCTGAGCCAGATCTCCCCAGGCATATCAGATTTATGCTGGAGAGGATGTGGCCTGAGAGGAGATATGGTACATGTATGGTGGTCATGTCCACAGATTCAAAAGTTTTGGACAAAGATCCAGAATATACTTCAAGAAATTACAGATACGAGAATCCCTCTAGACCCACTAACATATTTATTATCAAAGCCTGTTGAAGAGGTATCTAATACGATGAGAAAAATGATCTCTATTGTTCTTACAGCAGCCCGTTGCTCTATAGCAGCGGCGTGGAAGAATATAAATGTACCATCGAGACATACAATAATTAAAAGAGTTAATGAAGTTAAATTAATGGAAAAGCTTTCAGCTCAACTGAATCAAAATTTAGATCAATTCTATAAGGTTGTAAGGGATCCTGGAGCGCCTCGCTCCAACAAGCTTCCTCCATTATCTGCAGCCGCCCGCCACCCAGCTGATTCTCCCCCGACGGCGCGGACCTCCTCCCTCCAGGGCAGAGTCTCGTATCCAGTGCTACGCGCACGCACAGGCCAGGACTCTTCCGCCTCCGCGCGGGATTAAGCTCCGCCCCCTTCCGTGCCGCGCGTGCGCTTCCCCCACACAGGACGCGTGCACCATCCCCAAGTTGCACACACACACAATCGGCTCCACAGCTGATCCCCTATGCCCTGACCTATCCCTGGTCCCCTGTGGCCGCTCCTCCGTTCCGCCCCTTAACCCCATTGGACCCTGGCACTTATTATGCTGCTCAGCCTTCCCTTCTTTGGCTGAGCATAGTTTCACGGTCCTTCCGTGTTACGTCTCCTCTGCCTCACTTTGTGCCTTGTGCTTTAACCTTGTCATCTCCTCTCTTGTGTACCGACCCGGCTTGGCTTTAGGACCTCTCTCTGGAATTCGACCCCGGCTTGCTTCTGACCATCCGCTTCTCTCCAATCCTCGCTCTCGGACTACTACCTTCCCCCTGGCTCCTACCCTCGACCTTGGCTCTCGGACTACGACCTCTCTCTTGGCTTCGCCCCAGGACTCGGCAAGTACCATACTACTACCTTCTCCTACCCGCACCTGGCATTCTCAAACTATCCTCATACTAGGCCTGCTCCCGTTGCCGTGGGTGCGTTGTATCTAATATCCCCACCTTAGTACTGGGGTCCGGTCTAGTTCGTGGTGAGCCCAGCCTAACAAAGGTATGGGAACTGTGGCCTCTGTTTTTTAGGTAGAATTCTGATCATAGTTGATTATTATCCCTTATCTCTTTTACCTTTTAGCCCTTAGCATTCCCTCCCCTTCCCATTCCTTTCCTCTCTAGCCCCAAATTTATCTATCCTTTTTTTTAATTATCTTTTCTGTTATAAAATAAAAAATAAGGATAATTTTAAATTAAAAGAATCCAAAGAGATTGATATATACAAATTACATTACAACATACAGAAAATAGTAAAGAAAAATTGTTATGGAGATAATTGTTTTTGCTAAGCTAGATGTAAAAATATTGTTTCTTTAACAAAATTGTACATATAAGTAAGATGTTAATGTATTAATGTAAAATGATAAAAAAATATTGAAACAACAAAAAAGATATGCTACAACATTCATACAATTTAGGTATACAGAAAAACTGACAAAATTAAGCAAAAAATAATTAGGCAAAAATCTAAATTCACTCATTAAATTGGTTAGACATGCCAAATTCAACTATTGTGTTTCAGGATTGCCTGATGACAATTCCATCAGATGTGTTGTGGGCAATTAATTAGTACTTTTGGTTACATTTGAATTATGGAAATATACTTTTTAAAGTAACGCCAATGGCTGCCAGAATGTCTGTGGTACAAAATGCAGCAACAACATGTTACTGGATCCCTTCCACTGTTGCAATAACCACTATAAATGACCGACCGCTCAACCTATTAGAACAGTTAATTAATAATCCACCGGTCTTTGTGTTTTAGTACTCTTGTTAGTTGGCTATCCCTGCTATAGTGTGTATTTAGAACCACCATATATTTAGTTGCAACATTAAGAATATTGGGATTCTATGACTTATTAAGTCTGAAATTATGTCATATTATTATACACCTTGAGTGCAGTTATGTTAGGGATCTAGTGTTATTTCTTTAATTACACTTTATCCCTTCCACTATTGCCCTGACTAGAACAAGACATGTGACACATCAGCAGAACAAAAATTGCATGTTTTTCTGGAAACTACACAAAGACCACACAAGTGCCAGCTAATGTCCCACTCTTGTATTAACACAAGGTTTCTTAGACATTAAATTATAATTAAAGTGTGTAATGAAAACTGGTCACAAATATAATCAAAACCAGAGCTGAACTATAAAAATTGAAGATGCTATGCACTAAGTAAAGTTTGGCTCTGCATAAGCAATAGTTATCTTTTCATATTACTGATAAATGGGTAGTCTATTAATGGTTTCCGAGTAAAAGATATTATCAGCCAGAGGTGGGTATGTTAACAAACTGATAAACTAAGTTGGAGATGAAATATTTTTATTATTATTAATCCCCTTTTCCCCGTGGCTAAGGGAACTATGCATGCTGAATACCTGTTTACCAGGTATGCTGAACTATGCATGCTGAATACCATGTTGTGCCTGTGGTCTGGTCCACGACCGCAGGCCATACACACCGCGTGGCATTTGTCCCATGTTGATACTCAAACCACTATCAGCACACACGTAGTGACTACGGGGAAGCGTCCCTATCTGGGGGCCTTCCCAACAGCAAACACAACCTGGAAGATCCATATCCTGCATCTGTGGCTCTTTGAGCCCTATTGGCTCTCCTGCCCACGTGGTATTTCAGCCCCAGAGGCTGCTGGGACTTGCAGTCCCTAGGTCTCCTCTGCGGAGCCTGCTCTAAGATGGCTGCCACTCGCGGCCATACTGCGCATGCGCAAGACTACTACGGCTCATGCGCGAGGCAAAACAAAATGGTAGCCCCCGCTGTTGGGTGTACCACAGAGCTCCGGTGACTCGGTCACACACAGCCCTGCCTCTGACATCCCACAGCCTTACAGGAGCACTCCCTGCACCTATGTCGGGTCCGCCTGCAGCGCTGGCGGCACCCAAGCAGATCTGAAGCCATCCCCTCACCCCAAAGACCTGAAGGTAGGGGACCTGGCTACATCATCCCCCTGGTGGAGACTCCAATGTCCCCGTTTGGGAACAACATACATGAGTTTATGTAATAAAAATACAGATGAATATATGTAACTTTAATGATGCATACTCTAAACCAGGTTGAACAACTCCATAAACATAATTATTATCAAAGCTAGCTTGCTCCGAGCCAGCTACTGAGACTCATTGTGGGGTGCCCCTAATGAATCATATGCCACTCTAGTGGGAGGGTGTCTCACTCGATGACTCCTGCGTGTCTCTTCTTCCTCGTCTCCCTCTTGGGAGTAGCGGTCATGGGCTTGAGCCCTTGACCATCTCATAAGGGGTGAATCAGTCTCTACAAAGTCTCTTTGGGGAACGAAGCTCGGGCTTCTTGGGTCAAGTGGACGGCTTGTTGAATACACTGGGACGGTACATGCGGCACAGGCCCGTTGCTCCTTCTGGAGGTGCCCACCAGTCTCCATTTGAACTAGAGGAGGTTCCTTCCATAGGATCCTGATTTGGTTCAGCCACTGAACTGAGTTCTCGTCGGACCCCTCTGGCTCACTGGCCGTTGCTACAGTCTCTGGTTCGGGGTCACTTTCCCCCACTTGAGGAATGGACAGTAAGTGATTTAGGTGCCAGACCTTTACCCTGCCATCCGCATCTCGGATGTTGTAGACAGGGAGGCCTGGCATCTGGGACTCTACTTTGAAGGGTCATTCTCTTCAGCGGTCGGCTAGTTTGTGTTTACTGGGAAATCCTAGGTTTCATAGGAGAACAGTGTGACGGTGAGGGGGTAACCAGGCTCATAATAAAGGTTAAGCCCACTTGGTTACCCCTGATCTATGTATTGGGTTTCGGGAGTGTCAGCTCTTGAGCCCAGTGTTTGCAAATACATTGTGTAAAATTATGCGACAATAAAGAATTGTCTGGGTTTTACCTTTCCAGGCAGAGCAAGCAGAGATTGCTAGGCTATGAGTTTCAGGGTGGGTTTTGCGGAGAAAGTCTTATCAGATTGTTCCTAGGTAGTTGGGGTCCAGAGTTGCTGGATACTGCAAAAATGTACCCGGGAATCGGGTCCGAATCCCGGATACATATAGGCACAATGCTTCGGTAAATGGGACATAGGGATGTTTGGTATCCCTGAAATGGTAAAGGGGTCCCTAGTACAAGGGGGGATGCCCAGTTCATTCCCTATCACCCAGAACCTGGTACAGGGGTTCTGGGGGTACTCCAGCTATACATAAGGCTGTGAGGATTTTAAAAGCTAAGTCAGGTTTGCAGTATGTGTGGGGGATATGGCTAGTGGGAATAAAAGCACAGATTCTCATTCTATCCCTCATAGCCAAAAGACTTAGAAATTATAACAGTGTAAGGCATGTTTTAGTAAACAGGTATGTTTAAAGTGTATAATGCTTGTGCATGGTATATGAGCTGGGGATAATACAAACAAGTTTGTTTTGCAAGCGTGACCCCGGGGAGGAGGAGGAGCGCAGAAGCTTGCACATTCTACAATGGACGCGGCCTAAGAGTGTCCGTATACGTAGGCTTAGCTTTTGTAGCATGTTGGGTTTGGACCACCGCCTCCAACTGCAATAAAGTTATATGAGCAATTTTAAAAACAGTTCAAATGAAAACAGATCTGTACTTTGGTTGCTTCATACATGTCTTGAGTGTGAAATTGTCATTGGGTTTCATAAGTGCTAAGTATGTCATTTCCTTTGGTCAGCATTGTTTCCTTGTGTGGAAAATGTGTGGGAGCTTCGTTCTCTGAATATATGTTACTAAAGAAGACGTTTTACGAGAATGGAAATACTTATTTTGCCTCACTGCACATCTAATACAACTGTGTATGCTTGTGTAATATGACAATTTGGAAATATTCCTACTGTATTTAGAGCATTCTTTGAATTCTTAAGAACATTGTGTGTTTCTTGCTAGTAACTTATATCTTTGTCTGTGATTGAGCAAATATATGTGCAATACAGTACATGTGCTGTTGTGTTCGAAAAAAAACCTGTGAGGGGGGGAAAAAAGGTACAAGATAAAAAATAAATATATATATATATAATTTTTTTATTAGGGTGTTTACAGATACATTTCAAACATTTAATTGTAACATATTGTATTTACACGTACATGGAACATCCTATAATATTCTGCAGTCTTGTCACATATATTTGTCCTATTTTCTTTCTAGGACCCCAATTCAGAGAACTTCGGAGCATATACTTTCTTGCTGTGTATACCAGGGTATTTTTCCGCATTAGGTCTAATTTCTTCGGCTTAATCTCACATGTTGCAATATATATTTGCTATACCCATTTTTTTTATTATTCTCAAACTTATAACTGGTCTTGATCTAGTATATCTCGACCATTTAACTAAAAAACCTTGTTTCGTAGCTTTCTTGTGACTCCCGTCCTGTCTTTTGATTATCATATTTGTATTTGACTTTGACTAGGCTCTTAGTTTTTGATCCGATCTGTTATGTTATGTTGTGTAATAGGACGTTCTCCTTATTTTCTATTTCCTTTGTCAGGATTCCCACCTGCTTCAGTTTATATTCTTATCTCAAGTGACATCGGAATTTACTTTGTCCTAGCTGGGGAAAAGAGTTTATAATCATCTCCCATTTTAGATCAAATTTGTCAAACTGATTATCCCCTACTTGCTCGGTTGATATTCTGTCTATCGTGATCAGTTTAACCAAGAGGGATTTTATAAGTTCCATGTTAGATGCCTGTGTATCCAACCACTTGATCATAATAGCTTTTCTGGCTACCAGGAGAATCATTTCTGTTGGGAGAATCGCTCCCTTATTTTGGTTGATCTTGATTAACCATGGTTCGGTATTGGCAAATATCTTAGGAAGGGGGTGTCTTATCCAGCTAATTTTCATAACTTCCTTGATATATTGTATTGTGTCCAGAACGCGTAATTTTTTTTGCACATACAGAGACCGTGTTTGAGGTTAGCTTTAGGGAGGTTGCATTTGGGGCATTTCGTTGTGCCCGCTTCTACATTCGTAATTTGTCTGGTAATGCATAGGGCATATACTGCTGCGGCACAGTTTATTCGAGCATTTGCCCGTTCTGTGCCGCAGCAGTAGCCTGGCGCGCGCCCGAGTGTGACGGGCGCGCGCCGAAGCAGCGGAAGAGCGCCCTCCGATCGGGGCGCTCTCCCTCCCGCTGCCGGGTCCGCCGGGTCCCCCGGAACCCCCTGCCGCTGTCCCGCGATCGCGGGACACCAGGGCTCCCTCGGGGAGCCCCTGGACGTGCGTGCAGGGGGCGCACGCTCCCGAAGACGCGTGACCGCGCGTCTATGACGCGCGGCACGCCGAGGGGCGGCCACTAGCAAGCCGGGAAATCTCCCGGCTTGCGGATCTGGCCGCAGTGCAATTAAATGTGTCGCCAGTGTATATCCTTTATCTTGAATTGTATTTTTTTCCATGTCTTGATCACTAATTTATATATGTCAGTTAGCGAGTATCTGGTATCTTAACTTGATTGAAGTAAATGTCTTTTGCGTTGTTTTCTAGTATGTGTTTTTTGTAGTCTTGCAGTTTTCTCACATAGTTTAGTACTTGGATATATTGAAATACCTGTTTTTCCGGTATATTATATGTTTAGACTAGCTCTCTGTATGACGAACTCTTTCTTCTCCTTATTTATAATGTTTCTAGGTTTCTTATCCCTTTTTTTCCAAGCTGCTAAAGAGGCTATGTTCCTTTCCCAGAGGGAACATCCGATTTCCGTGTATAGGTTGGAATCTGGAGATTGTGTATGAAAAGTTAAACGTTTTCCTAATTATTCGCCACGTAGCTACTGTGTCCCTGATTAGTACGTTGGATTTGATCTCTTGGGGCATTTTATTCCAGTTTGTGTGTAGTAGTTCTGCCAGTGTGAATTTACCCGCAGAGTGTTTTTCTAATTCTGGGGAGGGGGAGGAGTAGTAGTCCTTTCCTTGGGTCCAATCCCCCACATATCTTAGCATGCAGGCTAGGTTATAGTCCTGTATATTTGGTATGTTAATTCCTCCCCTTTCTTTGGCCATCTGTAGTTTTATTAGTGCTATTCATGTTTTTTTCCCTTTGCCATAGGAATTTGCTCATCCCCTTATTTAGTTTATTAACATCGCTCTGCTTGATTAGCAGTGGCAGTGTTTGGAGGGAATATAGCAGCCTTGTGAATGATATCAGTTTTATGACACATGCCCTGCCAAAGAACGACAGTGGATATGTTATCCAGGGTCTCATCTCTTCCGGTACTTTTTTAACTGTTGGCTTGATATTATTTTCATATAATTTCGTGAGATCTGCTTCTAGGTATATATCTAGGTATTTAATCGGGGCCTTTGTTACTTTTATCGTAGCCTGTTATTTTTTGTGGCTCTATCCATCGTGTTTATGTACATGAGCTCTGTTTTAGATACATTTATTTTAAATCCAGCAAAAGAGCCAACGCTTGCGATAGTCTCAAGAATTTTCTCTAGTGATCTATTGGAGTTAGATAGGAATAGAAGAACATCGTCCGCGAACATTGCTCATTTTAAATTGTTTTTCCCCATTTTTATTCCCTCAAATTCTGTTGTGTGGCCCTTTGGGATGCAGGGGTCGTCCAATATCCCACTTCTAACACCACCTCTGGCAGGACGGTCTGTAGGCGAGATCAGGCAAGAGTCCACACGTGCATTTTCAGGGTAAACCAAATGTTCAGTGGTTATATTTCTCCACAACACAAACATTTGGGCACACTGTCCCTTTAAGGCAAAACAAACTCATAAAAAGAACGCCTACTCCCCATAGGGAGATCTTGCTAAACATTCCAGGCCCTATTTATCGGGCTGGCTGGCTTTGTCCAGTTCTCAACCCCTAAACATATACCACAGTAGTTATGGAACAATATTAAAGTCCTTACTGTATCTTTGGTTGGGAATCTCTGTCCTTAGAGAGCAGTTACGAAATTCTTCTGGATAGGCGCTTGCACAGGACAGCTCTGTAGTCTGAGTCAGACAACTACTACAGGCAGTAATCTCCTTATCAATGCTGGTTGTCAGCTGTCCCCGTTTACTTCCTGATTGCCCAAGTATTCTTACTTGGTTAACCTTCTGAGTGCTGGATGAAGGACTCAGATGTATGTTTTCCAGGCATAATTACCAGTACCTGACCTCACTCTGTCACACTACCCAAGACTGAAGCCACCTTTCTTCCCTTATTCTGTGCCCTTTCCCCCTACTCACGTAGATCTTGTTGCTTAATACACTCTATTTCAAGCATTCAAGTATTTACTGTACTTGCTGTCTTTTTCACATTCATCATTTTGGACATTTAAAGCTCAGTGAATGAAGTCGAACTAGCATTACATACTTTATGCATGCCCGTTGGAAGGGCACTATTGTAGCCATACAGTAGTTTCTCATAGGTTACTTCCACAGTTGATTTTTCCCTCCATATACTCTCAATTAATTGAAGGAGGGGACAACTTTTTGGTGCCTTCTAGGGTTGGACGATAATGAAAAAGTTCAAACGATAGCGATATTAAATAATTTATTGCGATAAATAGGCCCAACCAATAGAAAACAAAAAATCATCAAAATGTCTCTCTGAACCCCTTCCTCTTCCCCCAATGTCTCTTTAATAGAGAGATCAACAGAGGGAGAGAATATCGCAAGGAGAGAGTTTAGCACAAGGAGAGGGGAAGAGAGATCAGGACATGGAGAGAGAGGGAGGGGAGAGATATCAGCACCGAGCGAGAGAGTGATATTTTATATGGAGCGGTTATATGGGGCAATAGAAGGAGTATAGGGAGGGGTTATAAATTAATAGATTATGCGCAGCCTTTTCAGAGGCTGACGGGCTGCAGCTGCATATCATGTTGCCCACCACTGCTTTACATGCTCCAGCTTTGTTTAGGTTCTCCCCGCTCCGCCCCCTCCCTTATCCCATTGCTTCCAAAGTGTCCAGAAGGAAGGGTTGACTGGAAGCTCCGGAACCCGCTGCAGCTTCACACAGACTCCAGCAGCCGGCAGACAGTAATAATGGGTAATAAATAATGGGAAGTACCAAGTTACCATCTATTTTTATTACTGCGGTATTACTTCCCCCCAGGATATAGCCAAACCCTAGGTCCTTCTATTGGTAACCCATGAACTAATGGTAGTTGATAATGCTCTCTTTGTTTTCTTCTCATAAATGCTGCTTTCCTCTTCACCTTTTTACTGATACTACCAGCCAATGCTTCCTTCACTTTTCATCTTCTGGATTGGCCTTTGAATATGAATCCTTGCACTTATTTTGATGAGAGTGTGTAATTCAGTGCAGTCCTACATCTTTACTTATAGATACATGTTTTAATTCTTATTAATATTATTATAAGACCATACAGTATTATGCTTTTTCTGTGTTATTTAGCTTTTTACTTTTATTAGTGAATTTTTCAGTCAACACGACAATCCACATTGCTAAATTTAATCACTATTTTACACTTTTTGTCATAATTATCATACATTTTTCACTTCCCATAGTAACTCACAAATACAGTATTTCAGATACTCATAGAAACCTAGAATATGATGGCAGATATGATCCCCTTGGCTCATCTAGTCACTCACCTGGGATTTTTCAAATGATAAATATAATGACCTGGCAAGGGCTTTTTCTTAGAATAACAATAAAATTAGATATATTTGTAATGCATCTGCATGCAGCTTTCCAGTGACAACGTATAATGCATACCAAAGATGACTGGCTGCCTCCAGTTGAAAATAAGAATATTTCAATAAAATATAAGGTTTTTTTTAAATAATGGGTTAAACCTTTAAAAATATTTACATGGTAAACAAATGCTTTGGATGGTGTTTACATTCTTTATGTAATGTCTTTTGGAGATGAAGCCACAGGTAAATTGCGTAGTTATGATTAATCAAAGATATAAACATAAGTAACTTATATGCTTAGATCCAGTGTTCCTGGGGAAAATAAAAACATATACATGTAGCACATGTACCCCGACCCTCTAGGAGATACAAGTTGCGGCTACTAGCTGTTGTGGTGCGGCATACCTGTGAGCGTTCAGGAGAGCTGAGTGGTCTGCGATGAGGTGAAGACCAGGACAGGCTTTTGGTGTCTTCTTGGTTTTGGGTTCGGTATCAGCGCCTCCAGCTTCTTTGGGCTCCAAGTAGATGGGAGGCAGTCCCCTCATAAGCACATCTCTCATACACCACACGCACTGACTCCATCCAGGCAGGTGTAAAAGTGTAACTAAGGGGATTTATTGCAGTCACTGCATAGATGGTATTACAGCGGTGCAGGGTCTCATATGATCCCAGGCATCTGGATGGTGCTTGCTTATGAGTCTGGAGCCTTGATGATTCAGGCTAGTCAGCCCTGTGGCCTGACTGGCCTCTCACACTCCCTGGATTGGAAGAGAGGGAACTCGCATCCTCTCCTTAGGAAGGAGGGGAACAGACTGACTAACTTTGGTCATATCCCCTCTGAGGAACCAGGAAGGGGCGGGCTCAAGGTCTGTACCTACACCAGATAGGATATACACAGGCCATGAGTCACCACCACACTTCTGTCACTCAGAGAAGAGCATGAGGGGGGTCAAAAGCCCACAGGATTAGCCTGTCACAGCCTAGACTACTTAGGGCTTATGTGACATGGATGAGAAACAGGCAGAAGAGACTAATCATGTTACACTCTCACCTGGGTGAAATTTCCATGTCCCCATACGTAGCAAATTTACTGCACCATCTGTCAGTCTGGAACCTGAAAGATAATACAGATTACACATAATCATATGCAATACAGTAGAAACCAATACACCCACTTATGTCAGTGATGATAATCTAACTCTCCAACATTAGAGTATGGGAACTACCTATTTATAATACTCGGGATCAGGCTTCTTAATTGCCCATCCCTCTAGATCCTTCACCCAAACAAAATACACTTTGGGCTCACCGGTGTCTTGGCGAACCTCCACCCTGTACTTGAAAATACTGTACTATAAGTATGACAGACTGAAAAGTTTTAAGGAATATGTCATAAACCATATTAATAACAAAATGGGTAATTTTTATATTAGACCCCACTACCATATTTATAATTTTTGTTTATGCGATAACGGGCAAATAATTAATTTGGGGGGTGGAGGAAACTTCTGCCTTTAGAACTGGACCATATTTACTAAATGGCTTTGTTACTGTTCTACTTAAAGCTGCAGGCCAAGCAATATCCTATGTGTGTTTTTTAAATAAATCAGGTCTGTAGTAGGAGAAAATACTTGCAGCATTTTTTTTTAAACGGCTATGAATGACATTTTTAATGTAGTATAATGTAACAAGCATTTTTTGTTTCTATAGCAACCATTTACAAAGTCACATCCCCTTCCTCTTCTGAAATGGGCTCTGGCACACCTTTTTTAGCCCTGCCCTCTCTCTAGCAGTGCACCAATTTGTATCTAGTGACTGCCTAGTCACATGATCTTCCCCACAGAACTTTGCATCTTTGGGCCTCTTCTGCTGAACTGACAGCCATTTATTGAACCTCTGAGCTGAATCTTCACCAATTGATTACAGGAGAACGGATCGATCGGCAACTTAGCTAATTATTTATCAGTGTGTGAATTGCATTGATGCACATATATAAGGGAAACAAATAAATAATTATTTTTTTTAACGGCAGCTATGACTGCTGCTTTAACTAGAGCAAACTAAAACTACTTGGCCTTTTGTACTAAGATGACCTGCAATGTCATCATAAATAGATTTGAAAATACTCTTTGGACTGTGACCTTCATTTAATTATTTTGTCTAGATCACAATTCAAATGTAGAAACCTAAATGTAACATGTTCCTATTTTGAGAACCTTTTTATAGCTCTGACCTTTTGCAATATTGATTTGTGAGCTAGAATAGCTGTAGAATTGTTGCGTCACCTAGGTTTTATTTCTGTAATTTTCGATTGTAATGTAAACATCTGAAAACATTTTAAACTGGAATGGAATGTTTTTTTTAATCTTGCACTTAAATAAATGAAAATAAAAGACAGGGGTGCCCAATGCTACATCCAATCGACAAAACATCTAAAGTAATACGTATAAAGTTTAAATACTTCAATAATAATAATTTTTACTTGGTTATTTAGTTAAACTCTTTGGCCAAAGCGTCATAAGCCTGCATACCACGTCAAGGTATAACCAAAATAATGCAGGTCCTAATACTAAACTGTGAACCCTTTTACAGAGGTAAAAGGAAGGGTTCACAGTTTAGTGCTAACACCTGCATTATTTTGGTTATACCTTGAGCTATATATACTGTTGTGTGAAAAAGAAAGTACACCCTCGTTGAATTCTATGGTTTTACATATCAGGACATAATAACAATCATCTGTTCCTTAGCAGGTCTTAAAATTAGGTAAATACAACCTCAGATGAACAACAACACATGACATATTACACCTTGTCATGATTTAACAAAAATAAAGCCAAAATGGAGAAGCCATGTGTGAATAACTAAATACACCTTATGATTCAATAGCTTGTAGAACCACCTTTAGCAGCAATAACTTGAAGTAATCATTTTCTGTATGACTTTATCAGTCTCTCACATCGTTTTGGAAGAATTTTGGCCCACTCTTCTTTACACCGTTGCTTCAGTTCATTGAGGTTTGCGGGCATTTGTTTATGCACAACTCTCTTAAGGTCCCACCACAGCATTTCAATCGGGTTGAGGTCTGGACTTTGACTGGGCCATTGGAACACCTTGATTCTTTTATTTTTCAGCCATTCTGTAGTAGATTTGCTGGTTTGCTTAGGATCATTGTCCTGTTTGCAATTTCGGCCAAGCTTTAGCTGTCGGGCAGGTGGCCTCACATTTGACTCTAGAATACTTTGGTATACAGAGGAGTTCATGGTTGACTCAATGACTGCAAAGTTCCCAGGTCCTGTGGCTGCAAAAACAAGCCCAAATCATCACCCCTCCACCACCGTGCTTGACAGTTGGTATGAGGTGTTTGTGCTGATATGCTGTGTTTGGTTTTGGCCAAACGTGGAGCTGTGCATTATGGCCAAACATCTCCACTTTGGTCTCGTCTGTCCAAAGGACATTGTTCCAGAAGTCTTGTGGTTTGTTCAGATGCAACTTTGCAAACCTAAGCCGTGCTACCATGTTCTTTTTAGAGAGAAGAGGCTTTCTCCTAGCAACCCTTCCAAACAAACCATACTTGTTCAGTCTTTTTCTAATTGTACTGTCATGAACTTTAACATTTAACATGCTAACTGAGGCCTGTTGAGTCTGCGATGTAACTCTTGGGTTTTTTGCAATTTCGCTGAGCATTACACGGTCTGACCTTGGGGTGAATTTGCTGGGACGTCTTTTTTCACATTTTCAAATTAAATATGGAAAATTGTGTCACAAGTATAGCACAAAATCTGATAAAGAGGATAAGGATGTGTGTGAAGGTTTTGATAACCGAAGTTCCCCTTTTCATGTGCTATTTCTTTAGCATTCTTTCATAATGGCCTCCTTCCTTCCTTATTTCTTGATATACTTTTTCACAAACGGCCGACTTAAAAAAAAAAAAAATATGCTATGTATGTATTGTTATACACAAAGAAGATAAATATCTACACTCGCCATTTGATCTAATTTTTATTAAGGTTAGAGAGATATTGAAACCAGAAAATAATTGATTAGGACAATTTTAACAATATTAGAAAATGTATGTAACCCTCCTTGCCCGGCTCTAAAGGAGTTTACATCGAGTTGGATATATATAGATATGTGTCCAGAATTACTGTTTTCATAGTCACATGCACGCGGCCCGCCGGACCGCACTCCAGCCCCGGAAACAGAAAGTGGCCCAGGAGGATTAACTCTGTGGGTGTCCTTGCTTCTGAATGGGACCACCACAGCATTAAGCCTGCCGGCCCAGCCACCAGTCTGTAAGAGCTGCGCAGATGAGTCCCAGAGAGAAGCAGCCTCTCTCTGTGTCTCCACGAGTAGCTCTTAAAGCAATTCCTGCGCTTTTTATAATTATTTTTAAATAGGTTTGACGCAGGGGGTCTCTGGAGCTGTACTCCATTAATTTCACCTCCGTGGACTCTACTTCCCGAGATACAAACCAATGTAGGGGATTTCGGAAATTAATGGAAGTCAGCTCTGGAGACTCCCTGCTTCAAACCTATGTAATAAAATAAAAGAATATGGGCCTCCACGTCATGAGGGGGAACACTATAGGACCATATTCAGTCATGGCTGTGCTCAGTCTCTCATACCTTTTCAGAATGCTGGATCCGTGCAGGCTGGGCGTGGATATGCAGATAGAATAATAGGCGCCAGGAACTTTTATAGTACAAATAAGAGCTTCACTCACATACATTGATAATGCTTGCCCTACAAAAACAGACTCCACTTCAGATATTAACTGGTGGCAAATAATATGATTATTCTGCTTCTACCCCTGGTAGCTTTACTCCTATACTGGGGAGGTACTTATGCTTGTTTCCCTTAACAATAGTTAGATTGGATTTAGTGCCCCATCTCAGGTAGGCCTATAGTGGGAATACACTCTGTCCACGGGGATCAATTGCATGCTGGGGGGGGCTGTCGGGGCCACGGCCATGACGTCATGGAGCTGGTTTGCCCTCATTGGGCACGTGACACGCCAGCGAGCGGCAGAAACAAATTTACTTGTCTCTGCAAGACGTGCCTCTGCAAGTATGTATCTCTGCACGTGCATGCTCGTGCTCACACTGGACAAACACATTGTAGCAATGTGTTTGATCGCGCTGAGCGTGAGCACGTGCGAATGCTCAGCGTCACCCTGGCCGCAGCCTAAGGCGTCGTCTAGATAGACAGATCCCCTTGCTGCTGGCACATGGAGTCACTCTCCAAAATCTCCTAATTGAGATAACCTTTGGGCTATCTCAGATTGCAAAATAAACATTTAATACAGGTCCCATAGACCTAACAGTTAGTTAAAATAACCACCATACTGTATAACATGACAATGTCTAAAAAAAAAAAGTCACAAAGAGTGACAAACTCAAAACTAAAGACAGACAAAAGACAGGCACTCTTTCTGAAGAACAGATTCCTTCAAAGGAATACAAAGAGGACCTCATTGATAAATTTGGATAAGGCAAAGAAAGTCAAAAGATCTTCCCTTCTACGATTTCGGTCAAGGAAGAAAGAAACATCTAGTACCAAATACAATGCAGAGCATGACGACAAAAAAATGAAAACATTTGTAGCCGAGCTCCCCGCTTACCTCCGGTGTGGGGAGGAAGGCTGCAGAGGGAAGCTGTAGAGGATCGGATGCTGCCCAAGCTCCGCGGCGGTCCCTGTATGCAGGGGACCACCATCTTAGTCTTCATGAATGCGCAGTGAAGTCTGTGCACATGCGCAGCCAGTAGTTGCGGTGGCCATCTTGTTAAATGGCTCCGCAAGGGACTCCATGTCCCAGAATCCTTCAGGAGAGTGGAGGCAGTTTAGTTTGGAGTGAAACGGTTCCGCGCATCAGTCGGAGCAGGGACACCAATGGAGCAGGTAGTTTCCAGGGAGCAGTGCTCCATTGGACTAGGCCAGAGCTGCTCCGAAGGCCCCAGCTAGGCCCCAGCACCTAGTTTGTGTATCATAGGGAATGCCCCCAGATAGGGACGCTTCCCTTTATTGCTGCTTATTGCTGCAATAGTAACGGTGTTGGGGCAACGTCGGACGGACGCCACATGGTGATCTGCGGCCTGCGATCTGGTACCAGACCAAAGGCCACACTAGAGACACTAGAGACTTTAAGGGAGACACCCCTGCTGGAGCTCCCTCGACACGGACGTTGCCAGTGAGGAGAGAGAGGATTTGGCAGACCCCGCATCGTGGGATCACGTTGCGGGCAATGCTGATTCAGGATCCCCACTATACCCTGTCCTGAGACCAGGAAGGTACCACCGTGCACCAACGATCTCACACAGGGGGTAGCGCTACTCCACACACTTTGGGTGGCATTGTTCTGTGGACACCGGGGTGATTAGGTGCCCAGGGCACCCTCAGTTCTTTGGGGAACTCCACCAGAGTGGTAATTACTGTGGGGGTATTGTGTTTGGGGAACATTGTATTGTATGGAATTGAAATCGGTTATATGTGCATGTGTGTGTGTTTATTCTTACTGTATTTGATTCCTGTGAGGGGTTATCCCGCTATGCTGGGATCCCACCAGGGTGGAGGCGCTGTACCGAGAAAGGCGAGAGCTCACCCCAGGCTCCCAGCAGCGGAGTCTTAGGCCTGGGACATAGTAAGCGCTTAGGTGCTGCTGTTTGCTCTTGCTTGCTGCCGCTCGCTCTACCAGGAGCTTTTTGCTGTCCTGGCAGAGGAGACAGCAAGCGCGCTTGGGAGGCGGGTATCACTGTGTGTGTGTCACTTGGTAGCTGTCAGTGTGTGTGTGTCACTGGGGAACCTGTGTGTGTGTGTATATGTGTGTGTGTGTGTGTGTGTGTGTGTATATTATATAATATTTTAAAAATTTAAAAAAAAGACATGTTGTGAGATAAATTATTTATTAACATTGTGCAACTTTGATAAATATATTCACGCATGCACACACGCACGCACGCACACACACACACACATGCACACACACATGCACACATGCACACACACATACATGCACGCACACACGCACACATACATACACACACATACACACATAGACACGCACACACAGACACACACACACACACACATATATATATATATATATATATATATATATATTTATATATATATATATATATATATAAAATCACACACACACACCACCTTGCTGCCACCACTGCTCCGGGACATAACCCCTTCCTCACCCCCCCCCCCCCCGGCGGCCGCGCAACCCCCCTCCATCTCCCTTCTCCCTCCACCCACCCTCTCTCCCTTCTCCCCCCTCTCTCTCCCTTCTGCCCCCTCTCTCTCCCTTCTCTCCCCTCTCTCTCCCATCTGCCCCCTCTCTCTCCCTTCTGCCTCCCCTCTCTCTCCCTTCTGCCCCCCTCTCTCTCCCTTCTCCCTCCACCCACCCTCTCTCCCTTCTCCCTCCACCCACCCTCTCTCCCTTCTGCCCCCCCTCTCTCTCCCTTCTGCCCCCCCTCTCTCTCCCTTCTGTCCCCCCTCTCTCTCCCTTCTGCCCCCCCTCTCTCTCCCTTCTCCCCCTCTCTCTCCTTTCTCCCCCCCTCTCTCCCTTCTCCCCCCCCTCTCTCTCCTTTCTCCCCCCTCTCTCTCCCTTCTCCCCCCCTCTTTCTCCCTTCTGCCCCCCTCTCTCTCCCTTCTGCCCCCCCCTCTCTTTCCCTTCTCCCCCCTCCCTCTCCCTTCTCCCTCCACTCACCCTCCCTCTCCCTTCTCCCCCCTCTCTCTCCCTTCTGCCCCCTCTCTCTCCCTTCTGCCCCCCCTCTCTCTCCCTTCTGCCTCCTCTCTCTCACTCCACCACACCACTCTGTTTGCCCCCCCCCCCCCCACCACCACCAGCCCGTTTTTCACACCACTCCCCTGCACCAGCGCGTGTGACTCCGGTAACATGAATGTTTGTACTGCTTAGCAGCATCACCTCAGAACAGATCGGTCAGTGAGCAGCAGCAGAGAGACACAGACACAGACACACACACACACACACACCTCGGTGCTGCGGTCTGGTTGCTCTGAAGTGAATAATGGCGGACCGGCTGCAGCCCCATTGGATGGGAGCGGTCACGTGACCGCTGCTCCGCTTCCCCGAGCGGCAAATTTCAAACTTGCTGCTCTCGGGGAAGTTTCTCCTCCTCCGCATGCATCAGCACGCATGCGGAGGGAGAAACTATAGCCGCGCTGATTACAGATGCAGGGGCTTTGTGCATCTGTTCAGCGCGGCTCAGCCCGCCTCAGCGACGCTGAGTTTACTATGTCCTGGGCCTTAGGCCTTCTGTGTGCCACAGGTAGAGTCAGCATGCGTAGTTCCCATCGTCAGAGGGAAAGGGGGCTACACATGTAAAGATGCACCAGTATTCATCACTAAGTATAATAACGCTCATGGTGACATAAGAAAATCTTTATGTACGCATTGGAAGATACTAAATCTGGGCCCAATTTTGGGTTCCATGTTAAAACCTCAACCTGATATTGTGTTTTGGAAGGCACAAAATTTGAAGGGGTTACTGACCCCCAATCAATTGCAATCCCACAACAAGGGACCGACCGAGCAATATTCAAACCCAGTTAGGAATAATGGTAAATTATAAATGTGGCAGATCTAAAGCATGAAAACTGACAATATTTATAATATTTATAATGGCTATACCTGCTGTTAGGTGCAACCAGCATCTATGTAGAAACATTTTTTAAATAAATTATTTTATATTGACATTTGGGAGTTTTATGGTAATCTTCTCTCCTTGGTATGATATTAAAATATCACAATATGCTGATGGATGTCTATGTTATCTATTTCCATATGCAAAATACACTCTCCTTCCTACTCTTTTATATTCTCCAGTGGTCTTCTGGTATGGAATGCATTCATAAATAATCATGATAATCATATTGGGTGCCAGATCAAACTGTACTAGAATAGAAGAAGTAAAATACATTTTCTCAGCTAAAATAAAAATAATCTTAATTTCAAATCAAAACATTGCCTAAGGTTGGTTCAAGTTGTTTAACCTAGTCACTTTGTGCAACAGGCATTTTGGCATCAAGGCTATGTGATCGCTGTTAAAAGGATCAAAGGCCCAGATCTTTTCACTGGCTTCTCTGAGCTGAAGAGGAAGTCCTTCACTTCTGTTCAGATCACTGACAAGGCTATTGATCAACCGGCGGAATTCATGAATATGCTTTGCCATTTTGAGAATGACATAAGGGCTTTGTGTGTGTCTCCACTGTAAAGTTTGCAAAAGCTAATTGATTTTAAGTTGCTCTGCAAAATCTGTGTGCTAGGTGGGGACCTAGACTGCCAATGGGCTGAAAAGTAGACCCCATGTGCATGCTAACGTTGGAGATAACATTTTCTGAAAGTGTGATCCTTCAGGACACATTGTACAAGTTTGTTGCTCCCACTCCGTTTAATGGGTAGTACTGTAAGTCCAAAAAAGGGAAGTTCGCATTGAATACCAAGACAGTTTACCATTGAAAAGGAGGATTTTCAGAGCCTGTATTTCTATCCTACTACTAAGTTCCAGCAATGGGAATACTATAAGTTTTTTCTATTGCTGACAAATATTTTACGGGACAAACTTTGGGATACCTTCAGCACTGTCGTGCAATTCTAATTAATCATTTGCTTGTGGCCAAGTAGATAGCACTTCTTCATTATTCTACAGTACAATTGAGCGGGTCTTGTGGTATATGTTAAGTTTCTGTAATCTTGTTGTCGCTTTATATTCAGTGTAAAACTTTGTATACAATACTGTTTCTAAGTAAAGTTTTTCTGTAACGTTCCTTGAAAGCATCTGGAAATTTGAAACATTAAACACTGCCATTCTCAGTGATCATATGACATAAATTCTGTATTTGTATTCTGTATTGGGGCAAACTTACTTGGACTATATATTGAAAGAATTTGTATAACATTAATGCTTTTAAAACAAAAAGTAAGAGAGGCATAAACAATACATTGAAACAAACAATTTCTTAAAGTACAAAGGTGAACTGTAAGCGAGTAAATAAAAAAAATGGTGGTATTCTAGAGTTTTAAATAAAAAAAGTTTTGGTTCTCCATACCATTTAGTCCATCACACTTTCACTATGGGCGGGTCATTGATTGTGCTGTGTCTGTAAATTAAGCTAAAATCCAAAACAAATTTAGCATTTAAAATCTCAAATCTAATTTTTAAAGCTCTTTGAAAAGATTTTAACAAAAACGCAAGAAAGCAAAGTTCAAGAATATAAAGCTCCTTTTAAACTTCCTCTTAAAATTCTTACGATTTCATCAACAGGAAGTTAAAAAAAATATTTATTTTGAGAAGAAATGGCAGCTATCATACAATATAAGGGTTTTAAACATGTAAGCAAATATCTTCAGTGTTGGAAGAGGGAAGAATTGCTGCAGATAACATAAAGATGCGTGTTACAAGTTTACATCACAAAATGTGTCCTGGGTTGTAGGGGTAAACCCCTTGCTTGCCTTAGCAGATAGTAAGGCATTGTATGATATAGCCTCTTGGGTAGCGAAGGAGGGTAGGTAATGTAGTGTTAGGCCGTGATAATACCAAAAATCACGCGCCTGAAAAACAAAATAAAACAAACCAATACGAGTGCACATACCAAGTGAGACGTAAGCACCGCGACGTACTTCATAGCGTTTGTCTCCTCAAGCGATTTGAGATTTTGTTATTCACACACGACGGCCGCATCACGTGATTTGCATGATCAATCACAGTGCATCATCAACCAACCAATCTGGCCATCTCTCCCTGCAGTAGCGCTACAGATCTCTTTGGCATGTTCACATGTAGCACGGCGACTTCGCTAGGTTGACGTCAGCGGATCGCTTTGCAGCTCTGCAGTTTTTGGTATAATTAAGGCCTAAGGAAGATCGTAAGCACTTAGTAGCAATTAGTGGTCAGCTAGTCATGGGAACCCATGACTTTTCAGTCACATGCAGATCTCAACAGAATTTAATCCCCTATTGAGGAAAGGGTTAATTTCTCGGAAGATTGTGTGCTTATAAGAAAAGTGGGGCTTACAGCACTTTAAACTTGAGTCACCATTAACACGTTAAACTGAGTAATTGTGAATCAGCGTTGCTGTCACGGGAGACTCCTGTGGCGGGTAGGATCTCGGTGGCCGGAACAGGACGAGCGTAGTTGGGGTCACAAGCAGGGGTCTGAGGCAGGCGGCAGGTAGCGAAGTCAGGTAACAAGCAGAGGTCCGAGGCAGGCGGCAGGTAGCGAAGTCAGGTAACAAGCAGGGGTCCGAGGCAGGCGGCAGGTAGCGAAGTCAGGTAACAAGCAGAGGTCCGAGGCAGGCGGCAGGTAGCGAAGTCAGGTAACAAGCAGAGGTCGGCAACGAGGAGACTGGAACAGGACAGGGGAGCAAGGACAGGTCTGGGGGCAGGGACTGAGAACAGGAACAAACAGGGACAAGCCAGATTACCAGCAAGGGCTTTTACTGTGAACAGACTTCTATAATACAGGTACAGGTACAGAAAACAGATCAGGATCAGAAGCATGTGCATAAGGAGTCTGACTTCAAGCAAAGGCAAAAACAACAGACAGGAAGCAAGCTATAAAGGACAGAGACAGGAGCAACAAGAAGACAGACAGACAGAGGAACCCAGAGCCAACAGAAGGCAGCAGCACACCCAGTGGACACGGAAGCTATGGCTAGGCAGGAGGTCTAGGCGATCCTGACAGTTGCCTTTTTAAGGGTAATTCATAAGCAGATAAGGAATATTAGTGTATTGTATAAAGACTGATCCTTTAAAACAACAGCATCTATTAGTACTTGTAAAACCGGTTATTGTGAGTAGGGTTGAAGATGTTGTCCCACATGCAGTAGGAATAAATTAATGTTTTAAGAGTTTTACAGGGCAATATTTCCTGCTAGCCTAAAACCTATGGTAAGTTTTACTGCTTTTCCCCAGCCTTACTGTATATTTTCCCTTTTCCCTTGTTGTATGCTCTGTTTTGGGACATTGACCATAATAACCCTGTCATTAAGTGTTTAACATTCTTCTTGCTAACATAATGTAAATTGATATACATCAAAAGAATAGCAAAAACAATTCTGTTGCTAAATATACTAAATACTGTATAGTGCAGGATAAATGCAAAGGATGAAAAATTGTTAATCACATTGAGAATTTGAAGCTGTTAAGTAACCATACTGTAAGTTTACTTGTTATCTGTTAATAATCGGTTTCATTGATTACACCAGGATCTACCAGTTAGTAAATAGCAAACTCATTTTACACCAACACCAAAAAGTTGCCTTTGAAAGAACAGAAATTTCCTCCACTGTGTGGGAAGCAAAAACAAAACATTGTGTTAATAATTGTGTTAATAAAACTCATTCTACCAGTACATATTTGAATAACAATACAATTGACACAATTTAAATTCAAACAGAATTATGTGCATTTTTATTTAAGACCAGTAAAAGTAAATATCAATGATCAATTTCTTATAATAGCTGTTGCAATGAAAGTAATACATTTAGTGAATGTATATAATGAAACATTCATGCTGCGTCAAGTAAACATTTAGTTGATACATAGCAACATTAAGAAGAAATAACAGTGCACACTCAAATATATACCAATAAAGCGTTTATAAATATCAAATGTCATGATAATTAACATTTTTACAAATCAATTACACAAATAAGTCAGCAAAAAAAGTAAAAAAAATATTAATATCATAGAGACAAAGTGACAACATACCAATGGCAATTAAGTGCTGGCATGAAATTTCAGGGTACCAGCCGCTTCATAGCAACCATAGCACTTCTAATTCTTCACTAACCGTATGCAGACTTTTTAGTATTTACGCCAGGTTCAACTTGGCGTAAAATTTTGATGCAGTTTCACCAATTTTTTTGGCACACATATATATTTTTAAGTACATAACATTTAGATCTGTGCATCATGTACATAACATTTTTCTGCACCAATATACCTAACAAATAGAATTTTTCACGCTTAAGGTGGACAATCAGAAAATAAAATGTTAGTACATAGAAACACACACAAGCAAAACTGTATATTTCTTCAGTTTCTTGGATCAATTTAACGCTCAATATTCCATTTGCGACCCTATGTACATAGAACCCCTTATTCTCACAGGAGACTTAAAATATACATTGTGTCCTGTATGTTTGAAGGCAAGATAACTTTGGCCTTTCTCTTAAACATTATGGTACTGTATATAAAGGCCCATACGGAGCAGAATGCCTGAGAAGAAGGAGGTTATGACATGCAAGTACTCATACGTTGAGATTAACGGCCTTGAATTACCCTGTTGAAGCAGTGGAAATTGACTGTCAGGCTGGGAATGGTTACTCTTGCACAAGCAATAACCTTTCAATAGGAATTTGTCATGATAAATCAAAGGGGCATCATTAGTGCTGGAAAAATATCAGATAAAAAAGGAAAGTAACCTCGCTCAAACTTGTATGGTGTAGATCAGTGTTTAACTTTTTTTGGTTAAGGAATCCTATAATTATATTGTGTAATTCGGAGGAACCCCAACCCCCTCTAATAGCGTGTCTTAGATCAGATGTATTGTAAGGAACCCAAACCTTTCTAATAGCGCGTCTGAGATCACATACATTGTAAGGAATGCCAACCCTCTCTAATAGTGCGTCTTAGATTAGATGGATTGTCAGGAACCCAAACCTTTCTAATAGCGCGTCTGAGATCACATACATTGTAAGAAATGCCAACCCCCTCTAATAGTGCGTCTTAGATCAGATGTATTGTAAGGAACCCAAACCTCTCTAATAGCGCGTCTGAGCTCTTTGCTGCCCGCCAGACGATTGCTCCAGAGGAAGAAAGAATATGCCAGCAGGCCCTGGATGCTGGAGACAGTAGTGGAGGGAGCCCCACTTCCCATTTCTATCACCCTGATCTGCACCTAAAAAACAATGTCGCCCCAATGGAGGACGCCTTATGGGGTTCCCCAAGAACGGCTCCTCTCTGCACATAACCAGCGTGCTAAGGGTTAATATCTGCGTTTGCTTACTGCTGTATTTCGTCAGCCCCACCCTCTGGAATGTTAATGACCCAAGAGGACAAAGGATTTTTTGAAACCACAGCTGCATTCAATCTGAACCCCTTCATTCTACATCACTCCAAAGGCGGAGGTAAAGGGCAGCCAAAGGGTGTGAGCCGTTTGATGTTAAAGTTGCTCTAGTTTCAATCTGAAACTCACCGGCCCTTTTATCCCATGTACCCAATTTTCCAACAATAACTGTCCATGAAATGTCTGTTAATCGACTGTATAACCCATTTCATTTAATGTAACCATGTATTGTTATCATAACTCTGTGCCCAGGACATACTTGAAAACGAGAGGTAACTCTCAATGTATTATTTCCTGGTAAAACATTTTATAAATAAATAAATAGATCAGATGCATTGTAAGGAACCCCAACCCTCTCTAATAACACATCTGTGATCAGATGCGTTGTAAATTCTTCTGTACTTGGTACTATTTTCAAATGACTGGAAAATTACAGGGAACCTGTCACGTACAACAAACAGCTAGCATGCGACCTGCATACGGGACAAGGGTTAATACTGACGCTCGCAAGCGCTCCCACTTTTCACCTCCGCAATGGTCCGTCAAATGGACAATATCTCCTCTACAGGATCAAGGATTCTCCTCTACAGGATCAAGGACTCTACAGGTCACAAACTGCCCCACTCTTCACCTTCGCAAAGGTAACTTTTGACTGGTCCCTCAAATTAGTTATATCTCCCCTCAATCCGTCCCAATATAACACCGCCACAAACAGCACTCAAGTGAGCACGTGACTTAGATATGCAACCATAGATAATACACACAGCTACTCTAGCCACCCCACCTTTCTCCTCCAAGAAGCAGGGAGTTAATATTAACAATGATAGTCTGAATAAAAATGTTCTCTGTAATAGTTGTACTCACAGATTGTACTATCAAATATAAGCGTATCAGAGACCCTTCTCTCTCTGATGGGAGCCCTTTAATGGATACCCCTCAGAGTGGTGTCTTGATACAGGAAGCTTGTAGTATGGTTGGTCAATTATTCTCCCAGGGGTATGTGAAAGTAAAAGAGAGAACGCACAATAGAGTAGTATAGTCTAAATTGTATTAGCAGCAATCGATAAATATATGTATAATACACTCACATTTTGTAATAAAATAATGTTCGAGGGAGAGGACAGCTGTGGATGGAGAACGCCGATTTATCCAGGAGCGGCGGAGCCCTTCCGCATACGTATGCGGAAGGGCTCCGCCGCTCCTGGATAAACCGGTGTTCTCCATCCACAGCTGTCCTCTCCCTCGAACATTATTTTATTACAAAATGTGAGTGTATTATACATATATTTATCGATTGCTGCTAATACAATTTAGACTATACTACTCTATTGTGCGTTCTCTCTTTTACTTTCACATACCCCTGGGAGAATAATTGACCAACCATACTACAAGCTTCCTGTATCAAGACACCACTCTGAGGGGTATCCATTTAAGGGCTCCCATCAGAGAGAGAAGGGTCTCTGATACGCTTATATTTGATAGTACAATCTGTGAGTACAACTATTACAGAGAACATTTTTATTCAGACTATCATTGTTATACCATCTGCACTATTGAATTTATTTTTCTTTTTCATAATCCTGAGTCACCCAGCGCTCCGCTCCAATTTGAAAACCTGCACAAGAACCATCTGGACCTGAACAGTCCGCCTTAAGGGTGTAGAGCTGCTTTTTTCATTATTGTATTGCACCTTAATATTTATATATTTTTTCACACATTGGTGAAGGTCACTAAACACAATTTGTGTATTGATTATTAATTGAACATCACTGTCACGTATATCGCATAATTACTTAATTATTTAATATTCACTTATCTTTGAGAAGCGCCCGGTTTTTATTCTTTGTCTTTGCAGTTAATATTAACCCCTACTCAATTGCAAATCAGATCTATCCACTGCCACCACCTGAGGGTATGCAAATATGATAAAAGATATCAGACTAAAATATTTGCCAGGGCCCCAGGTCCTTGTTTATTATAGGAAAAAACTATGCACTTTAACACATCAAAATCAGTTGTAGCATAAATGTGCCCGAATCGTAATTATTCTCCCCAGAGCGTGCAATCAGTTCATTCAGATCCCAAAGCATTACTTATTAAATGTTTCAATATATATAAAAATACAGTGCTTAGATTACAGAAAAGGTATTACAAAAAAACCCATAATATTACAATATAAGGCAGAACAGCTTCTTAAAATAAAAGTATAAAACATAAACAGAGACTCCTATACTTTACCAAATGCTATGGATTTTCCCCAGCGAGGCCATCGGCTCAGAACAGGAGGTCTCACATGCTTTGTTCCAAGCATGCCAATGGAGAGATCTGATTTTTAAAATCTTTTTCCCTGACTTAAAAACATTCTTTCCTCATGGCACCGGCATGGCACCCCTTGTAAAGAGGCTTTGAAGCTCTTCTCCCCAGATCAGGTCTATAGAACTTGATTAAAAGAATTGACACCTTGAGTGGGCTATCCAGGATAGACCCCAACCCCAAGTAAGTCCCGTTGAAGTTCAGAGTAGACCCAAAGAAACAGTCCTGACCTGTTTCAAGCCCAGAATTTTGTATTTTGCTAAAACAAGGGTAGCTCATTAACCCCTCAAGCACCAAATGAATTACCTACATAATATCTCATGATATTATCATGACAGAACCCTTTAGGGATGCCCGCAGAAACCAAGGAGTCCTAGGAACCGTGGTTGAAAAACACTGGTGTAGGTAGAGTTTGTGTGCTACTAGGGAGGTAGGCAGACTACTGGAGAAGGAAGAAAGCAGCACTGAAGCGTGCTTCAATAAAGATATCCCTATAGTGGTAAACAACAGACTATTGACGGTAGTAATGGAATGAATGATTCTTAATCTGCAAACTTTAATACAAATTAAAAAAATGTATGCACTATTATATTACACTATGTACTAGTGTATGTATGTGTGTATGAGAGAGAGTGAGAGAGAGAGAGAGAGTGAGAGTGAGTGGAGCAGAAACAGGAAAGGACCCAAAATTAAAGGGAACCTAATGGGGTAAGGACTAACAGTATTAATAGATATATTCTTGATTGGACCTTATAACAAAAATATAATAAGCCCTATAGAGTAGCAATGATACTGGAACCTAAAACACTGTATGTAGAAGAAAATTGTTACAATAACCATCAATGTGACAAAAAGTGATTTAGAAAAACAAAAGTGTGAATGATACAGAAATAATTCTAATTTCTTCAAAGTGTCTCTGTGGTAAACCACCAGTTAAATACCTTGCGGTTTAGTGTCCCAAGATCAAGATGGAAAACCAGCGTTAGCAGTTTTGGCTTGGAGAGAAATCCACCAACAACTTATTATATACTGTTCTTAACTGATTGTGGCATGTTGACTTTCATGCTGGTAGGACTCTACACCTGCAAAGCTTTGCATCTCATCCCAGGCTATGTTTAAAAGCTGTGTTTAAAGCAGCATGCATTGACTTAAGGATTGTTCATGTAATGTGAGCTTGAGACACAAGGTAGCACTGTGTGCTCATTTGCATGTCATTTCCCAGAATCCCTTGCTGCAGTGGAAGCACTGTATGCTAGATGATAATGGCGAAAAGCAGGGTTGTAGACCTGTCTAAGACATGTGAATGTGCTCACAAGTAAAGAATCACTGATTATTTAAATAAAATAGTGAGAACACCAGAAAGTTCTGTTTTGAAGTACAACTGAACCCCATTATAATGCGGGGCTCGGGGTCCACCCGATACCACTGCGTTATAACCAGGATCGCTGGGGGGGGGGGGGGGGGACGGAATGGCCACCGCGATCAGGGAACCTGGCGGCACCCCCATGCAGACTTATCCGGAGCAGGGTGCTGGGAATCTGACACCATGGATCAGCCATCGTGCGGGGGGAGGGTGGTGGGGGTGGTGTGTCTGTCTGTCTCCATGTGTCTGTCTGTCTCCATATGTAGGTAGCAATAAAGCATTGAATTGTTGAAGGGGGAAAAAATGGCCGCCGCGATCAGGGAACCCGGTGGCACCCCCACGCAGGGAAGGAGGGGGCCAAATGAAACCGTGTGTGTGTGTATGTATATATGTGTGTGTGTGTGTGTGTGTGTGTGTCCTCATGGCTCATTATAGTGTACATTGAATTAAAGGTTTCAATTCCTGCAACAAAAACCCAGTTACTAAGCCAAGTTTCATTTCAGAAATTGCTGGGGGGAACAAATGTGTTTGTTCAAAATGGTAACTCTGAAAAATAGTCTTGGCTTTAAAAAAAAATGTTTGTGGCATTGGAGGAGGCAGAAAGAGGACTACCAAGCAAATTAGATGCAGGAACAGTGTCTTTGAATATACAGTATATACCTTCAGTTAACTATAGACTAGTGAAAAATTAACAAGTGTAAATAACACCACTTAAAACCAATAACATTTAAATAATATACTGTCCTTAGAGAGTGCAGCTCCCGACACAGGATTCAGACCAAATCCAACCAGCAATCGAAGAAGAAACAGGTGCTGAATGAAGTCGTCTTCCACTCTGGATGTCACCAACAAAGTGCCACTCTGTAGTCAATGATTAGTTGGTGACATCCAGAGTGGAAGACGACTTCATTCAGCCCAGTGTGCTGTGACGGCCGCGGAGCAGATGCTGTTGCTGTGAATACAACTGTCTGTCCATATGACCCAGGGTGGTCTGAATGCTCACAACAAAGGCACTTATGTAAGTGGAATACTTTGTGTTTTTAATATTAAAAGCAGTACTATACTATTTTGCTTTTTCCTTTTTTGTATATGGATTTCCCTTCCTTTTCTATGGATCTGGAGTACCCATCTGGAAACATAAGTTGGTAACTTCTAATAACCACAACGCCTTACTATCACGTTGTACACGTGAGTGCAAATTTTATAGAGCTTTCAACATTGATTTCACCTGTTGGGGTTGACAATATTGCACTATTTTGTGTCTCTACTTTCTTTCCATGTCCTGATGTGATTTGCGCACCAGTTAACTATAGACAGCTGGTAGAGATCAATATTGCAGCCCATAAGCTGTGTATGGGGAAAACTGTAAGACTCAAACTGCATACCAACACATTCTGCAGAAATTGTGTTTAGTTGGAAATTGCGGGGTTGTTCCTGGCACCTTTGCTTTAAACTGACAGTGTGATTAAGGTTATACATGATGCTAGAAACACAGCACATGCTCTTCTAGGAAGTAAAGAGCAAACAGAAGAGAGGACTATGGGAGCTCTCGCATGCCAAACAGGTTTGTGTGTGTGTGTGTGTGTGTGTGTGTGTGTGTGTGTGTATGGCCAGACATAGCAAATCCTGGAAGTTTGCCAAAAAAGAAATATTTTTTTTTAAACGGGAGCCACGCTAACACCGCATTATAAGCGGATCCGCATTGTAGCAGATCGCACTATAATGGGGTTGAGCTGTACTTCTAATTTCAGCCACTTTGGAATTAATTGGGATATTGTCAACAGCCCAATTTGAGGACACCGAAGTTCCTGCCAATCACAAGAGGCTCGTGGATGAAAAGGTGAGCCCCAATGGTGATATAAGAGACCAACTTTGGGAATCACTATGGTCTTCTTTTATCACACTCTGTTAAATATGTTTTGGATATGTACTTATATTGGATTTCCTGTATAAAATCGCAGATCACTAGCAATAATGTAATTGTCTGTCATTTAAAGCATATGTCAATTTGTTAAAATCTGGAATCATTGAAACTTCTATTTCAAGGTTTTAAACTTATTGGGTATTTCTTGTGCAGAACTAACCAGTATTTGAGAGAGTCATTTTAATTTAAGTGTTTGAGTTATGGGGCAAAAGCAATTTCCTTTCGGTGTCCTTAAGATTTTATAATCTAGGCCTACTATAGTATGGAAGGTACTTTGTTATATTTGTCAGTGAGATTAATTTCAAATTTTCCTATTCAGCAAACATAAATACAGTATATATACATATTTCCTTCGATGTCATGTCTAATCAGATTAGGAATAAGAAGAAAATGGACCAAAAATTAAACTGTTACATGTTGCAGATCCCTTTTTCAACACTCATTTCTGACAGTTTATCTTCCCCCTCCAGCAACTGTGGTGGACTTTATTTCCTTTACACAGGAAGTGTAAAACAATTCTTACTTAGTTTTATGCTTCCTCTTCTTTATGATAACTGTGTGCTCTTTTGTTGAATGCAAATTCATAACTCCAGGAAAATAAGCAAACTACAGTACAAAACAATCACACTTATACAGTTGGGACTACAGAAACATTATTCTTTACTATACTTAAATACCCACCTAAGCACTTATAACACCCAGTACTGTTGACTATTATTGTGGAATAGGTTGAAGGCCAGAAGACAGAGAATCAACCATACCCTGTACAAATACTCTTTTATCTTTGGTAAATCTGAACTAGTATTAAACTAAAACAATATTAAGAATACAAGTCTGGAATGGTTAAAAATTGGCATAGTAAACAGACCATTATATTCAACACCTATTGTATTACGCTCAGGCTAAGGCCCCGCTCCCTCCGTCAGCGCTCCCGCACTGCAGACATGCAGGGCGCTGACATACACAGACCGCGATATGCGGTCTGTAGGGAGCGGGAGCCGGAGCGGGACGTGGGCGGGAGTGGGAGGCTTGAGCGCGAGGGGGGGGCGTGGCTTGAGCGGAGGGACCCGCTACTCTCCCCCCCTCCCTCCACGGGCTCGGGCTGCTGATGGTTTTTAATTAAAAGCAACACACACACACGCAGGCACTCATACACACACGCAGGTACTCTCACACAAACACCCACACACACAGGCAGGCACTCATACACACACGCAGGCACTCTCACACAAACACACACACACACACACAGGCAGGCACTCACGCACTCAGGCACACACATACACACACACAGACAGGCACGCACGCACTCAGACACACACACAAACAGGCACTCACGCTGCTTTCCCTCCACACTCCTCCCCGCTCCCCGAAGCCTCTCCTCCTCCCGAAGCCTCCCCTCCTCATTGGCTCACAGCCACACCACGTGACGCGTCGAAGCTAGGGATTACAATTCTCTTGTATCCCTTAGCGGCTGACGCGTCACAGCGTGCAGTGAGCTGTGCAGCCAGGGGGGACCGGGACCGGCTCGGGAGGATTACCCTGCTGGTGGGGAAAGCCCGTGCAGCCGCCCGCGCCGCCGGGCGCAGCGTGTCCCAGGCCTTACAGCCTCCTTGGAGACTGAGGCATCATTTGCATACATTATCAAAAGGGGTGACTATCCATACTACACTACACTGTACATCATTTTCAGTTATTGTAAACAGAGCAGATAATGCTGAAACATATAATTTACTATTTGGTATTTCTGCCAATGTGTATATATTTTTTTATATAAATTGCTACACTTCACAGTAGCAAATTGGGGGTAAAATTAATTTCTTAAGTTGCTGGCCATCTGAAATTCACACAAAATTATATTTCTAGAGTCCAGACACTATGTAGCCTATGTATAAATACTCAGATCATATTTAAATTGTTGTGTGTCAAATTTGAATGCTAAAAAGTAGTATAAATCTTCATAAAATGTGTGTTGTATGTATGAAGTTAATTACATCAATTCATAGATATTGTATGGCACATAGTTCAAAGTAATTTTAAAGCATCGCATCATGATGATTATGTGTTTGCTACAAATTCCACTCATTGGAAAGTAAATAAAAATACCACTTGTGATGCATTTGCATGTTTCAGACAGGTCTGCAACCCTGTCTTTCCCCTTTTATCGCTTGGCCAACAGTGGTTCCACTGCAGCCAGGGATTCTGGATAATGACATGCAAATGAGCAGTGTCACTCTTTACTTGCACTCTTTACTTGGAAAGGAAACGTTTTTATATGAAATTAATATTACATTTTAATTATTAATTAATTGAGGAGAGAGGCATTGTACTAATACAGTCTGATAATACTCTCAGCCAGTGTATAGTGTGGTTAAGGTCAATATATACACTGATACTCAGTATAAGGCCTCGGCCATGTTCTCTGCTTGCTGGCGGAAGCGCGCTAACGCGCGCTCCCACTCAGCACTGAGCCCCTACAGCCGCAATTAGAGCGGCTTTAGTAGGGGCTCACCTATGCTTCCGCGCGCTTGCGGAAGCGTAGGTCTTAGGGGAATTTAAAATTCCCCCGCTTGCCGGCGCGACAGGCCGGTCACGTGAGCGGTTCGCCCAATGAGGGCGAACCAGCTCCGTGACGTCACTGGCCCGCCCCCGGCCAGTGACGTGCCCGCTCCCGGCCCGCCCCCTGACGGCCTGCTGACAACGCGTGCGGTAAGCAACCGCAAGGCCAGGGAAAGCACTCGCTTTCCCTGAGCCTCAGCGCGCCTCAGCGAGCAAGCAGGGAGCCTGGACGAGGCCTTACCTAAACGAACAATACACTGACACAGAGTATAATCAGAATGTAATGATGCAATGCCAAGTCATATAGAAAAATGTATACTTTTTTCGCTTAGAAAACAGGATGTTGTCCAAAAACTTTCAAGAGTACCTGCATATTAGAGTATACAGTATATGATACAGACCTCTTCAGAAAAGATGTGTTTAATCAAAGTATTGCCACTTCACAAACCGCAAAGTTAGGAAAAAGGGGAATGGAACAGTTACTTGGAATTGTCCTCGGGGACACAGACATTTCACAAACAGGGAGTGGCCTTGCTTCCTGTCATTGTAAAACATCAACATGCAGTAAACAAATGCTAACAAATCTGCCAGGATATTCTGCGATGCTTTAAGTGGAGGGTGACCAGATTTTCAAAAGTAAAAACTGGGACAAATGAAAAAATATTTAGAAAACAAATTAAATTAAACCCTTTTCGCCTTTTTCCCTCTCTCCCATCCACTCTCCTCCCTATCCTCTACAGCAGCGTTTCCCAAATGGTGGGTCGCGACCCGGCACCGGGCCACGGCACCAAAATTGCCGGGTCGCAGCGAGGCTGGCCGCGCGGTGTCTCCCCCCCCCCTCCCCGCTCGAGTTAAAAAAAATGGCAGCGATTCCCCCCGCGGTCCCGCGCGCATGCGCAGGGCAAGCAGGGCCCGCTCCCTTCCTCCCCCCCGCTCCCTTCCTCCCCCCCGCTCCCAACGTGTGACGGAGGAGGAAGTCCTCTGCTGCCCGCTCCCTCCCGCGACCCCCTCCCGAGCTCACCTCCAGTGGCACCCCCTCCCGAGCCCACCTCCCGTGCCACCCCCTCCCGAGCTCACCTCCCGTGGCACCTCCTCCCGAGCCCACCTCCCGTGGCACCCCCTCCCGAGCCCACCTCCCGTGCCACCCCCTCCCGAGCTCACCTCCCGTGGCACCCCCTCCCGAGCTCACCTCCCGTGGCACCCCCTCCCGAGCTCACCTCCCGTGGCACCCCCTCCCGAGCTCACCTCCCGTGCACCCCCTCCTCAGCTCACCTCCCGTGGCACTCCCTCCCGAGCCCACCTCCCGTGCCCCCAAGCCCACCTCCCGTCCCGGGCAGCAGGGGATATCGGGGGCAGCAGGGGATATCGGGGGCAGCAGGGGATATCGGGGGCAGCAGGGGATATCGGGGGCAGCAGGGGAAAGTGTCCGGCTGCAAGGTAAGTCACCCCACCCAGTCACTGTCAAAGTCACTGTCAAGTGTCACTCACCCACCGTCTCCCACACACCCACCCAGTCACTGCCTCCCACCCAAGTGTCCCAGTCCCCCCTCCCACCCAGTCCCCCCTCCCCCCCAGTCGCCCCTCCCCCCCCACCCACCCAGTCCCCCCTCCTCCCCACCCACCCAGTCCCCCCCCCCCCACCCAGTCCCCCCTCCCCCCCCACCCACCCAGTCCCCCCTCCCCCCCACCTACCCAGTTCCCCCTCCCCCCACCCACCCACCCACCCAGTCCCCCCTCTCCCCCACCCACCCAGTACCCCCTCCCCCCCACCCACCCAGTCCCCCCTCCCCCCCCACCCACCCAGTCCCCCCTCCCCCCCCACCCACCCACCCAGTCCCCCCTCCCCCCCACCCACCCAGTCCCCCCTCCCCCCCACCCACCCAGTCCCCCCTCCCCCCCCCCCACCCACCCAGTCCCCCCTCCCCCCCACCCACCCAGTCCCCCCTCCCCCCCCACCCACCCAGTCCCCCCTCCCCCCCCACCCACCCAGTCCCAGTCCCCCTCCCCCACCCACCCAGTCCCCCCCCTCCCACCCAGTCCCCCTCCCCCACCCACCCAGTCCCCCCCTCCCACCCAGTCCCCCTCCCCCACCCACCCATTCCCCCCCACCCACCCAGTCCCAGTTCCCCCCTTCCCACCCACCCAGTCCCAGTCGCCCCTCCCACCCACCCAGTCCCCCCTCCCACCCCCACCCACCCAGTCCTCCCCCCCAGTCCCCCCTCCCACCCCCACCCACCCAGTCCTCGTCCCAGTCCCCCCTCCCCCCAGTCCCAGTCCCCTCCCCCACCCACCCAGTCCCCCCCCCTCCCACCCACCCACCCAGTCCCCCCCCTACCACCCACCCACCCAGCCCCCCACCCACCCAGTCCCCCCCTCCCACCCACCCAGTCCCCCTCTCCTACCCACCAGTCCCCCTCCCCCACCCACCCAGTCACACCCCTCCCACCCACCCACCCAGTCCCCCCTCCTCCCACCCACCCAGTCCCCCCCTCCTCCCACCCACCCAGTCACACCCCTCCCACCCACCCACCCAGTCCCCCCTCCTCCCACCCACCCAGTCCCCCCCTCCTCCCACCCACCCAGTCCCTGGCCCCCCCTCCAGTCACTCACATCCGTCATTGCCTGTAATTCACTGTTTGTGTCTGTGTGCGTATAGGGGAGAGCGAGTGTGTGTGTGTGTGTGTGTGTGTATATATCAGTGTGTGTGTGTGTGTGTGTATCAGTATCAGTGTGTGTGTGTGTATTAGTGTCTGTGTGTATCAGTGTGTGTGTGTATCAGTGTCTGTGTGTGTGTGTATCAGTGTCTGTGTGTGTGTTTGTGTGTGTGTGTGTATATATCAGTGTGTGTGTGTGTGTGTGTATCAGTATCAGTGTGTGTGTGTGTGTATTAGTGTCTGTGTATCAGTGTCTGTGTGTATCAGTGTGTGTGTGTATCAGTGTCTGTGTGTGTGTGTATCAGTGTCTGTGTGTGTGTGTAGCAGTGTCTCTGTGTGTGTATCAGTGTGTGTGTGTGTGTGTGTGTGTAGCCGTGTCTCTGTGTGGCTGCGTGTGTGTGTATCAGTGGCTGTGTGTGTGTCAGTGGCTGCGTGTGTCAGTGGCTGTGTGTGTGTGTGTGTGTATCAGTGGCTGTGTGTGTGTGTATCAGTGGCTGTGTGTGTGTCTGTGCAGGCCCTATAGGCCAGTATAGGCGATAAAAATTTTAGTGGGTCACGAAGGAGAAGTTCAAAAATAACCGGGTCACGGAGAAAAAAGTTTGGGAAACCCTGATCTACAGTAATGTTAAAGGATCAATCGAAGCAATATCCTACGTGTATTTTTTTCTTCTTCAAATAAATTATTTCTTAAGTATTAGATAATACTTAATACCTTTTTTTAATTCTAAAATTCAACTCTTCGTGCTAAAGTGCACCCAATGAAAATTCCTTTGCCAGAATTAACTAACCTCCAATACAGGTTATCGCATGGCAATACTGTGTTAACAGCCAATGGCTTGAGTATCAGTTAATGCAGGATGGCAGTGTGTTAACCCAGGGGTGCGCAAACTTCTTGAGCTGCGCCCCCCTGCCTGAAAGCCGCAGCGTTCGCGCTCTCTCTCCAATGACTAATTTGACGCGCTTTGCCATGGCGACGTGCCGCCTAATACCAGGCAGAGAGCAGGTAAGTCAGTTACAGAGGCCTCACGCCTCCCCTGGCATTTAATTTAAATGTCGTGAGGAAAAGCGCGGGGCCTCTGTTACCGCCCGTGCCCCCCCTTGAAATTCTCCCATCCCCCTGGGGTGTGCGCCCACCAGTTTGTGCACCGCTGCGTTAACCCAGGGGTGCACAAACAAGATTTTCGGGGGGGGGGGGGGGGCATTTGACGCCGGGTTGCCATGGCAATGCATCGCTGGAAGGCAAGGTAAGTGAAGTTACAGAGGCCTCATGCGATCCCTGGCATTTAATTTAAATGCCTTCAGGGAAGCGCTGGGCTTCTGTAACTGCAGAGCCCCCCCAGAAAGTCTCTCACCCCCTTGGGGGGCGTGCCACCCATTTTGTGCACCTCTGAGTTAGGTCATATTTAAACTTGGCGTTATTCACATCCGCACCCAGAATTAGGGCTTTTACAGATTCTGGATGCATTTAACACCACAGTTAGGTATGATTTAACTAACATAGCATTATTTCCCTCTCCTGTCCCCTCTTTCTGTTAGCTAATGACGTATTTCAGGGTCTGGATCAGAGTAAGGCTAAGACATACTTAGTGTCATGTTATTGGAAGCTAACGCAACGTTATGCTACAATATTGTGATGTTAATGATTTGTAAAACAGCCATTGTTTTTGCATATAATTAGCTTTAAGGATACGCGTTACCCTCAGGGAACACAAAATCCGTTCCTGTTTTAGGTAACGTTTATGAGTTATGATTTAATAAAGCTTTGTTGATCTAGCCCCTTCTGCTTTAAACAAGTATGCATAATGCCAAGTCACACATTAATAATTTTGTATATTTCTACTCTACTACACTGGTATTTCCTTGTCAATTCGTTGTGAACATGTTCATAAACATTTTCATTTGATTAAATGTTCACATTTGGCGCCAACGGTCGTATTAATTGGACTTTGTATTTGCCAATGGCGGGAAACAAACGATGCTTTGTTAAGTAACTAATATTCATAGTTTGAGGTGTTCATTCATTTACTTACAAGGGGAGTATCCTTTCCTGTTACAGTGTTTTTTTTTAACAGTTATGTGAACGGTTCCTTTTTTTGTTTACATTTATTTATTTATATATCCGCTTATTTCTTGCAGACAAAAAGCTTTAGCATCCACTGGAGGAAGAAGTGTGCAAGCTGCTTGTGACTGGTTGGTATAAATTGATTGATTTTAAATTAAATTGATTTTACATTTGGTGATCCTAATTGTAGAACTTGGAGTACAACTTACACTGTTTTAAAAAAACAAACTGTTTAGGTAATCATTTTCTTAAATGTAGGGATGTACTTACCTATACTAACCTATGTAATGGTGAAATGGTTTTATAAACTGGCTTGCTATTGAATGTCTTCAGTTCTGGAAGGAACTGTGTTCAGTAGCAGTGCTAGCTTTTTCAGGGCTGTAAGTAGGAACATGTGTTACCCACCTTTCACATGACACATTAATTCTAAGAAACCCAATTATTTTGTCCATCACCACTGAACTCTCAATTATAAAGTGGTATTTCTAAGCTCTTGCCTTTTTGAGGGTTGTTTCACTGTAACCATACAGTACTATAATCAGTGAAATAGCAATAAATCATTTGAAAAGTAAATCAAAGTATGTTAGTAACTTTTTATCAACACAGTAATTTTTGGAGAATTATATATACACATTTCATTTTTCTTAGTAATCTATGAGGAATACATCTAATAAATACCATTTGCATGAAAATTGCATTATTGCCCTACTATAAGTAACGTTGACTTCCACAGTGGCACTTTACTGGCACTAATCAATAAGTCACTAGTAATATGGCTAAATAATGCAGAAGAGCAACTTAAACAGTACATTTTCATTCCTGCACAGGGGCAGAATAAGTGAAGTGTCGGCCAAAATATTTCTGGATCAAATACTTTCCCCGGCCACCTCCACCATAGTGCACTGCTGCACTTCTGCACTGCTATGGATTTTGGGGCACAATTTCTTGCTTTAGCATGTGTTTCCTGCACTTAGTTATTGCAGATGTTTGAGGACCCAGGGTACATTATTAATTCCATATAAGGCCGGAAACCACGCCAATGATGTAGTGTGGGAAATAACAACCCTAAACGTCTTATGTCATAATGAAGTGTGGGACACAAGTGGTAAAGCAAGCAATCTCATTGGTTGTTTTTTCACCTGAATCATTTATACTTGGTATGTGACGGCAACATGCCTTATAGAAGGGCTGCACCTCCTCTCATACCACCCCAGTTGTCGGCAGAGAGAGGATGTTTGAGCAAGGGCCTCAAATATGAAGAAAGAAGAAAAGTATTAAAGATGAAGATAAAGAAGAAATATTTGGAGTACAGTGATCTTCAAGCAGCTGAGCCTAGGGCTTCAATCCATGCTGGGAATGATTTGTCATGGGACATGGTTCTCCTGGATTACAATACGTCATCAGGCTACATTTTTAGCATTTGTAGCAATAAGCAGGGCCACGACAGCTTTCCCTGGCCCAGGACTAAAATTTGAAGCGGCGGCCTTGTGATACCCTTCCTCTTTCTCTTACACTCCTCATTTCTCACACACACCCTCAATTTCCCCCCTCCCCCCATGTATTTCTCTCCCCCCTCTCATGCTTCCTCTCTTATACACCAACCTCTCTCACCTCCATCTCTTTCACTACCCTCCCTCGCCCCCACCGCTCCCCTTCCCTATCTTACACCCCACTTCTCCCTCTCTTACACCCCACTTCTCCCTCTCTTACATCTCCACCTCTCCCCCTCTCTTACACCTCCACCTCTCCCCCTCCCTTACACCTCCACCTCTCCCCTCGCTTTATTACACCCCCACCACTCCCTCTCCCTCTCTTACATCTCCACCTATCCTCCTTCCCTCTCACACCCCACTTCTTCCCCTCCCTCTCTTATACCCCACCTCTCCCTCCTCCCTTTCTTACACCTCCCTCTCCTACACCCCACGTCTCGTCTCCCTCTCTTGCATCTCCTCCTCTTACAACCCCACCTCCCACCCTCCCTCTCTTACACCCCCACTCATTTGTCGCACAGTCAAATAAAAGATTTATCTCTAGTGGCGGTAACATTCAAGATGTAAAGGACGCATTCCATCATGCAGAAACTGACAGGAAAGATTTAATTCAACGGGGTACCAAAAAGAAGAAACATGCCCCTGGGCCCTAGGTGATCTAATTCAGGAGTTGAGAATACACTTTTTCCTTTGTTTATTACGACCTATAATAAACAAGCACCACAAATCTGTGCCATTGGGCACAAACATTTGGATACTGTCAGATTGGACAGAGGTATACAGTAGGACCCACTGTACAGGTTTGTCTTCCAAAGGAGCAACATCTTTGACGCCCATTTGTCACCTAGTCTCTTTAGCTCTGTTAATACCAATTTACGACGGGTACAATAAACCTCTTCTTATGGATTACACTGCCCTTCAAACTTCGTTGTTACCTTCTCTTATGTTTCAAGGTATTTTGCTTGAGCTCTTTGTGTGTCAGTTTGCAACTTGGGGAGTGGTTATACGAGCAGTTAGAGAGAAGTTATTTAATGCACATGTTAAAATTGATTTATTCAAGTTTTGCATGTAGGCCCGTCTTTTTTGTTTCAAAGAATCAAGCAGAATCTGAGATGTTGTAAATTTATTTTTGATTAGTGATTAACACGTTTCTTACATATGACCCGGCCCAAAGCAATCTTGTTTTATCTCTTTGTATCTAAACTTGCTGTTCGGGAGCTGGATGCTTGACCTCACATCTTCCAACATGATGCAATTTCCTGAGAAATTTCTCTATTGTCCAAATCATCTCATCAAGTCATCTCATAGTGTAGTGAATATTATTAGATGAGTATTCAATCAGCAGGTGAGTAATACACATAGTGACATTAGTGACATTAGTGACATCAATAGTGACATTTTAGGGCATGACATGTTATGGACATGTTACTGTACCACACTGGAAGTGACCGCTGGTTCCCACACCGCTAGACCGATCCTTCAGTTTCCGGCTGGATTGGAAGTCCTCGACCTCCTCTCGATGTACAGCCGGTTGCTGATGTCGTCCGGTATCCTGGTATCGGTGGTCCGTGTCTAACTGTTACCGTGACGAGGTAACCAGGCCATCAATAAAGGTATTACGCCCGGCTGGTTACCACTGATCCATATTTTGGGTTTTAGTGTGTCAGCTCTCGAATCTGTTTATTGTACATGCAATGTATGTAATTGTGCGACAATAAATAATTTTCTGTGTTTTACTTTTCCAGGTGTGCCAGCAAGCAGAGATTGCTAGGCAATGAGTTTCAGGTGGGGGTTTACGGAGAAAGTTTTGTCAGAATGTGTCTAGGAAGCGGGGTTCCAGAGTTGCTGATACCCCAAAAATGTATTCGAGAATCAGGTCGGATTCTCGAATACATTGGGACACATTGCTCCGGAAAAATCTCCCCTTTAAAACGCTTGCTCGTCTCCCTGATTCAGCACAGACCAGAAAGGTAAATTGGGCATAGGGCTATGTGCTATCCCTGAAATGGTAAAGGGGTCCCTAGTATAAGGGGGGATGCCAAATTAATGCACTGATCACCCAGAACCTGGGATAGAGGTTCTGGGGGTACTCCAACCATATATAAGGTTGCAAGGGTTTTTATGAAACCTAATCTGGTTTTTAAGAAGGGAATGAGATACAGCCCTGACAATGAACCCCTTTAAAAGTATATCTTATTTAACAGGTGTGTTTAAAATGTATTATGCTTGTGCACTGTAAAATAAGCTGTGACTTTCAAAGCCGGTATTTTGATTAAGCCAGGGGGCTACCAAACTGTGGTGCCACTGTGTCTACTCGAGGTCTGGACTTGAAAGCCACAGATGCTGCCAGAGCTGTGAAGAACATTTGGGCAGGATGGCTAAGTAAAGTACCCACATCCTGGGATCACTGCAAGCCGTTCCATCTAGCATTCGCCTTCCCAGACCATGAGGCACCTAGCCCCGTGTGTGGCTTCTGCATAGCAAGTGGCTAAGGTGGCAAACTCGAGCATGCCCTTGTTTCATTCAGAAGATCCGCTTGTCCGGCTTCTGAAGACGGGCAGCCATCTGATTGGCTGGTTGGAAAGTTCCCACACTGGGATTGGCTGTAGTATTTTTGAATGAATTCCAAAATACTATAAGAAACCCTGCAGCCAATCCGGACGAGAGATTCTACGCGCCAAGACAGCAGCAGCAAATTTGAAATCACCAAAACATGCTCAGAGAGGAATAGACGTGAGCCGGCTACAGAAATTTCAAGGTGAAAAAGTCACACTTTTCAGGGCCAAGTTCTGAGAAGAGAACATAGCGGTCGCGGCTGGGATTGCAAGCCGAAAAGAGTACCAGGACTTTGGTACTATTTCCCAGTCAAGGGATTTCAGCATCTCCAGAGCAGATACAGCGGTGGTGTCAGGAGCTTTATGCCGAATTGAGTTCCAGGACATTTCGGGCAAAGTCCTGGTCAACCTAAAGACTTTGTTTTATGGACTGTTCCACTTAGGAAAGGCCAGACACCCCAGTAAGTGTGTTTTCTCTTGTATTTTGTAATCCACGGTGTGTACGTCTGTTTCTATGGAATAAATGACAATTTGTTTTACTATTAGGTTTTGCTCAGTGATATGATCCTGGTATAAAGGTGTAAATGCCTGGTCTCCTGTGACACCAGGCTCTCAATAAAGGTCAAGCCCTTGAATGGTTAGCCCCGGTCCGTATATTGGGGTTCAGGAGTTTCAGCTCTTGAGCCCAGTGACTGTATATGCATAACCAGTACTTTGCGTGAATAAAGGATTTTTTTGTTTTTACCTTTCCAGCCATGCCAGGGCATTTTTTTGATTAGGTTTTATGAGTTTAAATGTTATTTGGTTTATTTATTACCCAGCAGGAATAATTTCATATTTTTGTATTTTATTTTCAGATCTATTAGGTTTTTGATATTATTAAAAGTATATTTGTATCGCACACGTTTAGAGTGTGGTCTCATTTGAAATCTCTTGACCTCTAAGAACTAGGGTTCTTTTCTAACTAATTCCGTTCTGTATACATAGGGGAATTGAAGATTCCTTTCTGTATACATAGGGGAATTGAAGATTCCCTGCTATATACTCCAGTAGCAGGCGTCATTTTCTCCTATATAGTGAATATAATACTAACTCTACCATTGTTACAAGTCCACCCAGTGCCATCTTTCTTTCCATATTTACTAGGGCTACCAAGTTGGTACCAGTAAGTCTGCGGGACACGGGAGTTGAAAACAACCAGAGAATGCCAGAGGTGTGAAAGCCATTTGGGTACCAGGGAAGGGCTCAAGTACACACGTCCTGGGAACAATGGGCAGTCGTCCGGGGTGCCATTTGTTCTGCCAGACCTGGAGTAGCCTGACCCAGCGGGTGGCATGAGCTAGCCAGGGGCAGTGGTGGCAAACTTGCGCATGTCCCTTGGCAATCCAGATTTCCTGCAGACCCAGCTTTCCATACAGGCTTCGCTCTGATTGACACACAGATGCCTGATGTAGAACACACACCCCATACCCTCCCCAGCCTATTTGGATAATACACAGCCAATCGTGGCGTGGGAAGTGAATTCCCACCCAATGGCAAGTTTGCCAACAGTTTCTGCAGCCGGGCAAAGGGCTTCACGGTATGCCAAGGGTAATGCGCTAACTTCACACTTAACCCGCTTAGCATACCTGACCAAGCCCTCTTGCACGGCGGCAGAATCTCTACCTTCCTCCAGGATGCCCAGACATCTGCTAAGCAAACTGTTTATAAACATTTCCTGACATTTAGCATTTTCCCCAGGTCGGTGTCTTTTGAAGCCCCAGACTTTTACAGACACCCTGGAGCCTGCTCCACAGGGAGTCTCAGAAGCCCGGACTTACATTATACATGACTCATCCCTGATCATAAATGACAATGGTGAATGCTTAATGTATCCGCTGTCCTGCCTGACTGAAATGTAAATGTCCCAGTTCCTATAACTTTAAAGTACTAAACGCTCAGCTACTTCTCATTTATGCTTTTAAATAAATGTTACAGTTCTTATAACTATACTATATTATATGTCTACCCCCTAGCACTCTGCACACCAAAAATTAGAAAGCTAGGACCTTCCTATCCAAAGTTAGCTGCTTAATTATGTGAGGGCTATGATGTGGTTTGTGGTTAAACTTTTCCCCGGTCCGCTGTTTGAGGTCGGGATGCAATGTTGCAATCCCCGGCCGCAATCGATATCCGCAGACGTACTTTACCAATTGACCTTAATTGAATGAGGAAACCAGATTATACAATGTTGCGATCTGGCATCTTTTCATGACCGCAGACCACTTAACCAATTTAACTTGCGGTTAAGACTTCCCTTGCTTTCTGCGGTTACACAGTGATACAGTGTTGTAATGCCGGACTCTACCACAAAACCACAGGCACGCTTATCCAATTAACCTTTTAAACCGTGCTAGAGGCTTATTCCTAGAGAACACATTTTAAACATATTATTACATATTAAGGGGACTGTAGGCAGCCCTGGGCTGCAGAACTGACACTCTACAGTCACTTTAACTGATTCAGGGGAACCTTGTCACATGATTTATACTCAGACTGTTGTAACATAATTCCAGAGTTGCCGGCATCAGTGGGCTGTAGAGCTGACACTACCTTTACCCACTACGACTCCGGGGACCCTGTTTCATGGTTTATACAGTTGTTACATGGTATTAGCTCATCCCCCTTATTGCTAGGGAAGAGACACAGGCATTTCAAATACTTTTACAGTATTATTACCCTGGTTGGGTTGCAGAACTGACACTATAATTCCCAACCTGGTTCAGGGGCACCCAGCCTGGCCAAATACCCTTATTAATACCTGGGACCCCTTCACCGTCACAAGGATGTCTCTGCAGCCTGCAGGCCAGTAGAAGTTGTTTTTAGGCCTACTTTTCGCAGGAACGCCTCGCTATCCTCCAGGTGTCTAAGGGTGATAGTAGCACCATTTTTCAGAACTAGCAGACCGAAGGGGAAAAACCCATCAATAGCAGATCCCCTTATCTCTTAGAGATGTAGTCACAGGGAGAACATTTTTTCTTTTAGACAAGGTGGTAGGGGACAGATCTTGAAAAACCATTAATTTTATTCCTTCGAATTCGATATTATTAGTGGCTCTGGTGATCTGATATAACGCCTCTTTTACTCTGAAAAAGTGGAATCTCAGTATAATGTCCCGGTGGGTGGGGGTGGGGTCTCCAGGCTGGGGTTTAGATCTGAGCGCCCTATGGCAGCGATCTAAAAGTAGGTCTGCTTCGGACTTGTCAGGCAACATATACATCAGCCATCTAGAGACATAGTTCTCAGATCTGTGATGGCTTCTGGCACTCCTCGAAGACGAATATTGTTACGCCTGTCCCTCTTCTCTGTGTTCTTTTGCTTGTCTTAGAGGTCTGTAAGTAGGGACGTTAAATGAGCGGTCGTTTTCTCAGTCTTTTGAAGTGCTTTAATAGTTGTATCTAGACGTTTTTCGATTGCATCAGTTCCGTCCCCTATTGCATTAACGTCTCTGCGTAGTTCTGCCATTTCCCTTTGAAAGAAAGCTTTTATTTCACAGCAAAACGCTTTCATGTCGCTCCTTGTAACCAATTGCTGTTCTCGATTTTCTCCTTGCTCCTCTGATCTGCCCCCATCCGAGTCTGATCCATCCCGCAGGGCTCTAGAGCTCCCGCTCACGCCATATTTCCCATGTCAAAGTAATCTGTTAAAACGGAGGTGGATCCCCACAATTGAGCTCTCGTTGGCATCATTAAGGTATCCAGAATTTGTTTCTGTGTTCGGTTCTCTCTTTTTTATGCAAAATGATGCTGATTTATTGCTTTGTTTGTGCCGCGAGGGATGGAGCCTACACTTTAAGCTTCCATCCACTTGGCTGCCTCTAATTTTCACTTTTTGCTGCCAAGTTCTGAAAATGGAACGTAGCGGTCGCGGTTGGGATTTCAAGCCGATTTTAGTTCCAGGATGTTTGGTACTAACTCCCGGTCAAAATAAAAACAAGTCCTTTGGAGAGAAGAGAGCGGTGGCGTGTGGAACTTCATGCCGATTTGGGAACCAGGAGATTTCGGGCTATGTCCCGGTCAGGGTAATACTCTTATTTAGAGTTCCCTGCACCTAGGAGAGTCTAGTTTTCGATCCCCAGTAAGTGTGCTTTTCGTCTGTATTTTGTGTTCCTTTGTGTGTATGCCTATCATGCAAATAAATGTACAATTTATTTCACTTTCTTGTTTTGCTCAATGAATGATCCTGGTAAAAAGGTGTAAATGCCTGGTCTCCCATGACACTGACCGCGACCATACTTTATTTTGTTTGATACATATGTCTTTATTTTTTAATTTGTTGGTTTTTAGCCTTATTGTATTTGTTCATATCTTTGAATAAAAAACCGCCTTAATTGTTTTCAAGAGCAACACAGGCTTTGCAAAAGGGAGGGGGAGGATGTACTAGTATCAAGCGGTGGTTGATAGAGAAATAGAAATGGCATGACAATGTATGTGCACTTAGTGCAAGTTGAGGATAGGAGATTGTGTATGAGACAATCAATATCAGGGCATATTATTTAGTTGCATAATACGTTTATAAATGACACTTTTGTACTAGCATGCAGGATGATTCTATCAGCATTTGAAAATCATTTACCCATTAATACGATCATACATTACTAAAGAATAAAGATTTTTGACATTTACTATATGTGTTCTTCAGTGAAACTAGTGTTTAATCAGATACATCATAATGTATAAATAAATCCAAAAGTCTGACAGTGACTTACTGTACTCCTTTCAATTCTAACACGTTTTGAGATATTTAGATTTTTTTAAGCTAGAGTTCAATTTACTCCTGATGGAGGTGTTGGTTTGATTTGCTCAATGTTCCCTTCATTGAGTGAAATGCAAATAACAGACGGGTCACTTCCGGGTTCACTACATCAGATATGGTGGGAGTCAGTGGGACCGCGCATCACCTCACAAGGCCCAGGACGCCGAGGTTTAAAAGAAGAGACAGCCGTGGAGCAGAATTGCGACCGTTGCCCACAAGCAGGGGTCTGCAACCTCCAAGTAACTACATATCTCAACCAAAAGACCACGCTAACACCCAACGGTCACCGAGGAGACACAGTCCCACAACAGCCAACTGAGAGCAGGGTGAGAGTCTCACAGGCAAATGTATCCTCATTTATTTCATTTTATTCAATTTATTGTGTTAGTGCATAGCTATCACTGTTCCGTGAATTTGCACTTTTTAATATATAATTGCTTTATAAAGTCAATTTATTCACCTTGCACCCCTACCTTTTTTTGTTTCTTTTTGAGGTTTCTATATTTAATATACAGTTAACAATAACATATATAGCATATAAAAATAAAAGTGAAATGGATATGGTGTTAATTGAGAAGCTCTAGAATAGAAGTAAAGATGTATAATTAATCACATCAGAGCAGGATAACAATACATCATGTCAATAGGTGACAATATTCTTAGGCTTCAGGGAACAAGATCATGAATGTCGAAAAAACAGACAATTCGGTCAAACTCATAGAAGGCAATTGCTAAAAATAGTCACCAGAAATAAACACAGGATGTAGAATTACATCTATAGGAAAGTCAAATGACTATTTTGGATACAAAAGTGGAGAGTAATGAGGGGTTCATTTCGTACAAAAATAAGGATAATCTATATTACCAAATATAAAAATAGATCATATTTTCTTCTATTTCAGAGCTTGTCAATTAACACCATATCTATTTCACTTTTATTTTTATATACTATACATGTTATTGTTTATTAACTATATATTAAATATGTTATTATGAATTTTAGGTAACATTGTATAAAATTGTTGGGTGGTTACAAATGTGTTTTTAATGATCAGGTGTGGTTTCTTGCTTTAATTGGATCAGCACTCCCCCCCCCCTCCCCTTGCTGGTCCAATCACAGGACTCACTGTATGTATGTATGTATGTATGTATGTGTATATGTATATGTGAATATATATATATATATATATATATATGTGTGTGTGTGTGTGTGTGTGTGTGTGTGTGTGTGTGTGTGTGTGTGTATATATATATATATATATATATATATATATATATATATATATATATGTGTGTGTATATATATATATATATATATATATATATATATATATATATATATATATATATATATATATATATATATATATATATATATATATACATACACACACACACACACACACCAAAATCCTGTTCCTGTTCCGGCTCAATACATTTTGGTTATTCAGCAGTGTGACCTGTTCTTTGCCTCCACCCTTCCACGCTCCTCACGTCATTCGCGTCATCAGACGGCGACGACGAAGGCACGGGTCTCCACGCTGTTCCTACTCGGGCTCCTAGTCATCAGACTCTGTACTATTAAGGAGATTCTCCGTGGGAGCTAAGTATTCTCTGCACTGACTGCATCTCATTCTTATGTTAAGTTCAGACGGGACACTGATTTTTACACTGCTGCAGTTTACCATCATCCTTTTCAGCCCTCAACATTATATGCACATTACACTGTTTTTCTATTTTACAGCATATATTATTCAGCTATTCTGCATTGCCTGTTAGTTATTATTACAGAAGGATCTAGACATAGTGCTGTCTTTTTCAACTGTATAGCAACAGCTCATGTGTGCATATTCATGCTGTAGCAGGATTTGTTGTCATGGGTCTTTGCCTTAGCTAGGTCTTGGTATCAGCACTCAATTGAGCAGCTTTTTCCTTGTTGACAGGCCGGTCTACAGAAGGGAGGCTTTATTTGAGCCTCACCATTCTGATATTATGTGTCATTTGATTATTATTTTGCTTATACATTTCTGGCTTTAGCTTTTGCTTCCACTATTATTACCGGTTACATGTGTCTGTTTTTCCATTCTTTTTGAGGTGTGAGAGAGTGATTTTATTATGTTTGTGTTATGTGATGTGTCTTTAATAAATTTGTTATACTTGTTTACACCAGGGTGCTTTACGTGGGATACTTTGTTTCTATTTTTGTTTTCATATATATATTGCACTTTATGGATGCTGCCACCATCCCTGAAGAAGTAGTTATTAACTATGAAACGCGTCGGATCTATTTTTAGTGCAATCCATCCACTTTATTTGGCATACCAGAAGCCCTGTTACAGCCTAACGAGTTTGCGGCCATACAGAACTTTGTCAGTCTGTGAGTCGTGGTAAAAAGCGACACAAGCCGTGACGTCATCAGTGTTCGGCGTGTGTAATCAGCGTTTGCCGGCAATGCGGACGGGTCCCTACACCAACACTCAAGGTACAGCTCGGTCAGACATGGGCCGCTACCAGGATACCAGATAACATCAGCAACCGGCTGTACATCGAGAGGAGGTCGAGGACGTCCAATCCAGCCAGAACCTGTTGGATCGGTCTAGCGGTGTGGGAACCAGCGGTCACTTCCAGTGTGGTAACATGTCCATAACATGTCATGCCCTAAAATTTCACTATTGATGTATGTGTATTACTCACCTGCTGATTGAATACTCATCGACTAATATTTACTACACTGAGATTTTTTGCACTGTTTTCTTTTTGTTTTGTTTTTATACTAGCCCATGAGGATGTTGAGCCATCCTCTGTAACCAGCTGCAGTATCTCTTATTTGGTCACAACACAGGTTTACCATTACGCTGTTGTCCTATCACTTTATCTGTATTATACACTGATATTTATCACTGTAGTTTACACACCATTATCACGGTTTATATATTGTATTTTATTATATGTTGATCCTAATTTGGACATAATTAATTAATAATCACTAAGAAGTCACTATCTGGTGCGTGGTATATTCACATTTATGGTTATGCAATGCATATTCCTTCATTTAAGGGATAAATGTTGCTGAAATTACGAAGTTTTTGCAACTGAGCCTGACTTAAAAAGCTGGACATAGCTGGTGGAACTACATCTGTAATTATTGATATGTGACAAGGAAATGTTTGCTGAAGTAGTTAAAATTAGCTTTCACTAACAACTACTGTACATTATGGATTTTGGTAGAACAGTTTTTACTAAGCATGCAACATACAGATGTAGCAAGCTTCAATGTTCTTGGTGAAATTTGGGTCCCCCGACTTCCCCTAGCAGAGAGAAAGTCTCTGCGGGTGTCCCATTTAGCAGAATGGAGGAAACCACTGCTTTTACTGTCCTACAGCGTGTTGCTTTTCTTCACTCTGCTGCAGTAATAGTAAGTTTGGCGCATTTTAACACAGAAAATACAATTAACTCGCTTAGCTTAATACTGCACATGAAGTTATACAACAATTGTGGCATTTTGTATGCAAGATTCATCCTACAGAAAACAACATATATAGTTAAAAACTTATCTGTTTGTCTTCTCATAAGTATGGGTTATTTATAAAACTCTTTGGTCAAAGTGTTATAAGCCTGCTGCCACATCACGGCATCACCACTTAGCATCAGCAAACACTAACTGTGAAAATTCTCATTTATCTAATTTACAAGAAATGTCTTAATAGACCATATTTCCACAGGTGCTTGAAAAAAAACTTACTTAGAAAGTGGGAATGGTGAGCTATTAAACAAGGAGCAGGGGGTCACTAACCTCCAAACAACTGTTACCAGTTGACAATTAACAAACACACACAATCCCTGCCAGCTCTGAACCCAACACCCACACACACAATTTTTATTTTTTCCCCCCGTAGTAGTATACAGTACATTTGGTCACACCCAATAGCACTCCTTTTGACATACACAAAAAAAATATATATTTATGTAAAAAAATAAGTTTACATAAAAGAAAGAGTACTCTAGAATTGGTATATTATTTTTATGCCGCACTAAATATACAAATCGTTGTAGTCACACTTCCTTTCCCTGACTGGTAAGTGTACTCTAATAACTTATGTCAGCAGTAACATTAACAACGAAGGAGTTCACACTAGGATAAAGGGATAAGAGCAGTTAAGTGCTAATGAAAAAAAAATTCTATTAGTCATTTTAGATTTCTTGTTTTTTTATTTAAAAACAAAAACTTTTGCTCACTGTTAGTAGGAAAAGTTAAGCGTATGTTTTGTTCTATATTTCTAGAAAAGATAAACACACAGAGCGCACCAAAATTGAAGAATAAAATGTAATCCAGCAATATAAAATAAAGTAAGTGTAGACGTACATAAGAGGTAACAGTAGTTCAAAAGTAGCTAAAAAGCTATCTGCTGTCCAGTTTTTGATCCAAGAGGGTAAGAGACAGAGTGAGTTTTAGAACTGTATATCCCGCGCGCTGGAATCAGCTGTTACTCAGTGAAGACCCTCCACTTCCGGGTTCGTGGTTCGGGTTCTGTGTACAGTCAGGCACGTCTCACTTCCAGTTCTTACAATCATAAACTTTCAAATGGCAGCTCCACAGGACAACATAAAATACTCTGTACCACAACACATTTCACACACCCAAGTGCTTTGTCAGGTGGTAGTTTGTTACACCCATATCCGTATAGTTATACTTTCTGCTTCTGCAGAATTTCATTTGCTTAAATTGAGTAAATTAAATGATAAAGGAATACCCACTTGTCACAATTCTGGGTACTCCGCAAGTATAGTGTCCACAGTATAATTCCATAAGGGTTTACATTGTAAATAAAATACAACATTTATTAAGAACCTAAATGGTACATTATATATATATGGAATGATTAAAATTATAATAATGAATCGGATATGGGTACTAGTATCTATTTCTGGGTATACTGTATAATTAATTGGCAATAAAGTTGGGGCTAATGCACATATCAACTTTATAATACCCAATGTATAATGTCATAAAAAGCACACTAATTGCATATGTGAGGGAAAGGAATAACAAAAAGGGGCAATGGGGAAAAAAAGTGGGGGTGGGGGGAGGAAGTGGAAAAACAAAAGGGGGGGGGGGAAGAAAGTGGAGGGGAAAAACATGTATTAAGAACTTAAATGGTATATAATATATATTGTGATGCCCACACCACGTTGCAGTCTCTTTTAGTCCCATTTTAAGACTAGAAACACGATTTCTCTACATGGGATTTATTTACAGGGATTAAATTATACCAAAAGGCACACTGTCCCTTTAAGTCACAACAAAACATAAAAAGAACACCTTATGTATTCCCTTTAGGGAAAACAACAACTTTTCTTCAGCCCTTTCTAATGACAGCTGGCCATCTATACTGGTTCCCAGCTTAAAACATGTAGTACCATATGCATGCCACCTGAATGGTCTTAAGCACATCAATATAGTGTCTCTCTTATCTGTTAGTCCATAGGAGCAGATGTCCCTGCTTCAGCACAGCCTCGCGTCCTTTCTTCTTAGGGAACTCGGCCCCACGTGGGCTCAGAGAAGCTCTCCTCTGCAAGTCAAATGCCAAGGACAGGACATCCCCGCTTCAGCACGGTCTCTCATCCTTCCTTCACACTTGGATTAATGACCCAGGCAGTCACAGCAGACTCCGCGACCACCGTCCAGTGGGACTAAGGAAGTGTGCCAGCCTTCCTTCTTTAGCTGGGGAGCACTTTCTCTGTCCCCTTCTCTGGGACAGCAATCTCTCTCTCTGTGTCACTCTGTAATCACTTTAGGGGATTAACTCTCTGTGCGATGGAAAAGTCCCATAGCTGCCCTATTCCAGCACCTAGAGGACAGTGAAGGTATCACAATATTTTAAATGATAATAATCGGATATGGGTATTAGTATCTATTTCTGAGTACATAATTCATTGGTAATAAAGTTGGGGTTAATGCATATATCAACTTTATAATATCCAATGTATGGTGTCATAAAAGCACACTAATTGCATATGTGAGGGAAAGGGATAAAAAAAAGGGGGAGATGGGGGGAAAAAAGTGGGGGGGGGGGTGAGGAGGAGGGGAAAAAAAAGAAAAAGGGGGAGGGGAAAACGGGAAAAATGGAGAAGGGAAAGGGGGGAGGAATAAAGGAAAAGAAAAGGGAAGAGGGGATAAAGGGGAGGGGGGAAGAGGGGAATAGATACATAATAAAAATGGGGAAGCAAACAACAATTAAAGAAAAACATGAAAATGTTTAAATGGATTAATTAACAACAATAAGTAAATTACCCAACAATTAAAAAGACCTGTATAATACAGATCAGATGAAAAAATTAGGCATTGGAAAAATAGAGGAAAATAACAGAGCAGGGGATTGTGATCTTTATATTGCCAAAATCAGCTGATCTGTATTATACAGGTCTTTTTAATTGTTGGGTAATTTACTTATTATTAATTAATCCATTTTAACATTGCCATGTTTTTCTTTAATTGTTATTTGCTTTCCCATTTTTATTATGTATCTTTTCCCCTCATCCCCCCTTTTTATCCCCTCTCCCCCCTTTCTTTTCCTTTATTCCCCCCTTATCCCCCTCACCTTCCCCCCACCCTTGCCCTTGTTTTTCCCCTTCCCCTTTTCTTTTTCCTCTCCACTTTCCCCCCGCCTCCCACTTTTTTCCCCATCGCCCCTTTTTGTTATCCCTTTCCCTCACATATGCAATTAGTGTGCTTTTTATGACATTATACATTGGATATTATAAAGTTGATAAATGCATTAGCTCCAACTTTATTGCCAATGAATTATACAGTATACCCAGAAATAGATACTAATACCCATTATTATAAATTTAATAATTATTTATATATATTATGTACCATTTAGGTTCTTAATAAATGTTGTATTATATTTACAATGTAACCCCATATACAATTATAATGTGGCCACTATACTTGCGGAGTGCCCAGAATTATGACAAGTGGGTATTCCTTTAAATTAAATTTGATAATTAATTTAAGCAAATTGAATTCTGCTGAAGCAGAAAGTATACCTATCTGGATATGGGTGTAACAAATTACCACCTGCCAAAGTACTTGAGTGTGTGAAATGCGTTGTGGTAGAGAGTATTTTATGTTGTCCTGTGGAACTGCCATTTGAAAGTTTATGATCGTAAGAATTGGAAGTGAGACGTGCCTGACTGTACACAGATCCCGAACCACGAACCCGGAAGTGGAGGGTCTTCACTGAGTAACAGCTGATCTCAGCGCGTGGGATATACAGTTCTAAGACTCACTCTCTCTTACCCTCTTGGATCAAGAACTGGGCAGCACAGACATATTTTTAGCTATCTGCTGAACTACTGTTACCACATGTGTAAGTCTATGCTTACTTTATTTTGTATTGCTGGATTACATTTTATTATTCAACTTTGGTGCGCTCTGTGTGTTTTTTCTTTTCTATGCTTACCCTATCTGTGGAGCTTGTCTTCGCTGGATAACTGTGGAGTTGGAGAACCTCCACACACAGCAGCTGCAAGAAGGAGAAGCACAATCACTTCTGAACGCTTAGGAAGCACGAGTGCAGATCAAACCCCTGTTTGTTGTTGTATATTTCTGCTTAATATACTTTCCCCCATATTAATCAAGCTCTGTTATGGGTTAATGCACCCGAATGGGTGTTATAAACTCCCATTGACTTGAATTGGAGTTTCCGTCCGTTCAGGTGTGTTAACCCGTAACGTAGCCTGATGAATAACCCTTTATGTTCCATAATAGTTATTAGTTAATTGAAACCTAGTTGTGTTATTTTTTTTCCAGGTTGTTTTCTCATGTAGATGATCCCTTCTTGGATGACCCTCTGCCTCGTGAATATGTGCTCTATCTGCGCCCCACCGGTCCTCTTGCTCAAAAACTCTCCGACTACTGGCAACAATCAAAACAGATGTGTGGAAAAAACAAGGCACACAACATCTTTCCACATATAACTCTTTGCCAGTTTTTTATGGTATGCTGCCACTTATTATTTTTTTTTTCCACATGTTCTTAGGTGGTTACAATGTTTGCAAAATTACTTTTACAGGTGCAACCCCACTTTTCCAGAAATATAACTTTAGTGTGCAAAATACCTGATCAGATATTCCTTAAATTAGACGCGGGACGGTAACCCCTAACAAAAAAGGTAGTATATATTGTTTATTCAGGGCCGCCAGAAATCGTTGGGCCCAGGACAAACATACATTATGAAGCAGTCCCCTCCCCCCGTGTAGGAAACAGAAATAAACTGCCCGGCGCTTCCTTAATACAGTGCCACAGCACCACCCAGTGGTGAAAAAATATAACAAGCAAATGCAAGAAAGGGAAAATATGCAATATAAATAAGGTAACAACAATAATATATATATAATCAAAGGACCACTGAACCTTAAGAGGAAAAAGCCACAATCCTCTAGAGAACAGAAAACGCAAGGGATGAGGGAGTGTGTCCTAGATTTGACCAATGGTGTTCTGCAGCAGCTTCAGATGATGAACTGCCTGGTAGCCAAGCTAGTGCTGGTGGGGAAGAAAAACGGGAAGGGGGGGGGAGAGGAGACAAAAAAGGGGCTGATGGTGTAGTAATATAAAACACCTTTAATAAATGACACATAAAAAAGCCCCCCTGAGGGCGTTCTCACACTCTGTACTGCCACTCAGGGCACATAAGGGTATCTTTACAGCCAATGCTGTCCGGTGTGCGTCTCCTCCATCTCTGGCAGTCTCTGACGGTCCCCAAAATTACTTTTACAGATGCAAACCCCACTTTTCCAGAAATATAACTTTAGTGTGCAAAATACCTGATCAGATATTCCTTAAATTAGACGCGGGACGATAACCCCTAACAAAAAAGGTAGTATATATTGTGTATTCAGGGCCGCCAGAAATCGTTGGGCCCAGGACAAACATACATTATGAAGCAGTCCCCCTTCCCCCGTGCACTGGTGGGTGTGGGTATGTGCAGAAGGGGGGATTCTAAAGATGTAATGGACCTGGGGAGGAGGAGAGGGGGATATTATAAGGAGGTAATGAACATGGGGTGGGGGTATTGTAAGTAGGTAATGCATTTGGGGGAGGGATTATAAAGAGGTAATGGACCTGGAGGGGGGGATTATAAAGAGGTAATGGACCTGGAGGGGGGGGGGGTTATAAAGAGGTAATGAACCTGGTGGAGGGATTAGGATTAAAAAGAGGTAATGGACCTGGGGGTTGAGGCGGATTAGGATTATATAGAGGTAATGGACCTGGGGGTGGGGGGATTAGGATTATATAGAGGTAATGAACCTGGTGGGGGGGGTGGAGAGGGGATTATAAAGCGGTAATGGATTTAGGGGGGGGTTATAAGGAAATAATGCATTGAGGAGGGATTATAATAAAAAGGTAATGGACCGGTGGAGAGGGGGGAGTTATAAAGGATGGAGGGGCCTGGGGTGGGAGATTATGAGGTAATGGTCCTGAGGGGGTATTATAAACAGGTAGTAGACCTGTGGGGGATTATAAAGTTGTAATCGATCTAGGGTGAGGATTATATGGAATTAATGGATCCGGGGGGGGGGGGGTGTAAAATGGTAATGGACCGGGGGTAGCTATAAGGAGGTAACAGGTAATGGGCATGTAGGGGGTATTGGGCCCTGAGGAGGTGGTTATAATGAGGTGCTGGGCATGTTGGGGGTACTAGCCTGGGGATGGGGTATAAAGGGGTACTGGGCCTAGGGTTGGAGGTATAAGGGGGTACTGGGACTGGTGAGGAGGTAAAGGGGGGTACTAGGCCAGGGAATGGGGTATAGGGGGGTACTGGACCTGGGGAGGAGGTAAAAGGGGGTACTGGGCCTGGGGAGGCAGTAAATGGGGGTACTGGGCCTTGGAGCATAGTGGGCTTACCTGGGGCCCTCAGATGGCTTGCAGGCCTGGTGGATGCCTGCAGAATGAGAGCCTGGGGAATCCCCGCTTCCAAATGGGTGTCGGCCATAAAAGTGGAGGGTCCTGTATGGGCTGGCCTGGGTAAGGGGAGGGCACAGTAGAGGGGGCCTGGGTAAGGGGAGGGCCATGCAGAGGGGGCTGGGGAAGGGCAGGGAGAATTGTCCTGTCTTTAGTGTTTTTTTTGTTTTTTATCATGTAGTCAATAAACATTTTTTATTTTTACACTTACCTGGGTAGTTGATTGGTGCTTTTCGCTGGAGTGTGCTTTTCACTGGAGTATGCTTTTTCAACCAATCCTCTATCCACATAAGATAAAAAAGCATTCACACTCTTTACGGGGAAATGTGGCACCAGCTACGAAAAACGGCACGTCCAATGTTGTCCGTTTGCTTGTCTCTGTTTGGGCGAGTGATGGTGCAGTCGCCTCTATGTCGTCATTTGCTTTGCAAACCGTCTCCAAACTTTGTGAGGCAATTCAGGCAGCAATTGGAGCCAGGAACAGTCCAAAGGAACAAAGCAGGCAACAAGTAACCTATGCGTTTCGTGATTGAAATCACTTCATCGGGGGGTTGATGAGTCCATATGATGTTCCTATCATTTTATACTAGTTTTCATTAGTAGTCTGTTTAATGTTGACTCCCTCTATTAGATAACTGCCTTATATAATGTGTGACAATATATGTTTGATTAACCCTTTTGTAACTAAAAACCATTAAATGAGTTTTTAAAGGAGAGAGAGAATGGCAGGACAAATAGAACAATATATATGAGGTATACAGATGCAGCGGCCGTTATCCGAACATTTCACGATTTGTATTCCTGGGCAAACCCATGTCGTGCCGCATGATTTCTTCAAACTTTCCCGCGTTGACACGTGTTTACTAGTATTTTTTACTAGTGCCGGCGCTGGCACATAGCTGGATTGGGATAGGTGTGACTTGTGTAACGAGTGAATGCCGCTTGGAATATAGCAGAGTTCACAAAAACGGCTCCGTGAAATGTTCGGATAACGGCCACTGCATCTGTATGTTGAAACAGAACTCACATTTCTGTAAGAGCACCTCTTAGCTGAGAAGTCCATATTGATATTTAGACATTTCTGCATGTTTTCAGAATGTACATATTCATATCCATTTATATTAGTTCAGCCTGATCTTAAATAGAAACTTCTCAGTTTGGTGCTAGCTCGAAATTCACTGTCTCCATAATAGATACTGTACATGTGACATTCTTTAGTGTTAGAGGTACAAAAGAAATGCACTACAGTACATATTTTATACTTTATGGATTAGGAACAGTAATCTAAAAAGCTATGAATTATAACAACATCAATATACATTTCTAATTAGTTTCCAATCGAAGTAGATATTCAAATGTGGAGAAAGATGGGGAGGGGGAAAATACCATGGAATAGAAAGGGCGAAAGGGGACTACCCACATTCAATACAGGAAAGACTATTCTATTATGGTGGGGTCAAAAACAACACACATTTGTTCCATAATTACAAATCTCACATTGGATACATTAGTATGTCTTCATATATAAAAAGTGTCCAGTACAGAGAGAAAATAAGTTGAAAAATGACTCACGTAATTCTTACAGTATTAGTAACTTTTTCATCATAGGATATATACCCAAAAGGAGTGCTGTTCCAACCTATTTCTACCATTCTAAATATAAATTCATATATTTCTCAAGGCGGATGGGAAAAATATGAGGGAAGGTACACACAGGCACACACCCTGCCTGATGTGTATATATTTTTCTATTTTTCTTGCCTTTCTCTCTCCTTTTAAAACTCTTTTTAATGGTTTTTAGTTACAAAAGGTTTAATCAGACATACACCTTCACACATATTATAAGGCAATAATCTAATCAAATTATGGCAACACTATGAACTCATCCACCCCTGATGAAGGGATTTCAATCACCAAACGTGTAGTGTTACTTGTTGCCTGCTGTGTTCCTTTGGACTGTTCCTGTCTCCAATTGCTGCCTGAATACCTCACAAAGTTTGGAGATGGATTGCGACTGACGACATAGGGGCGACTGCACCATCACTCGCGCATACACCGGCAAGCAGAGACAAGGAGATGGACAACATCGGACGTGCAGTTTTTCGTAGCAGGTGCCACACTTTCCTGTAAAGAGTATGAATGCTTGTTTATCTTGAACAGAATGGGAGCTTGATACCATTAGTTTTTTTAGATGATTTTCAAATAAAATGTTTTACACTATGGACATTCTGTGCGCTTTCCTCTCTTTCTTAGCGTAAACACTAAGAGACCTGTTAATGGTGTTAGCTCAGAATTAAGTTACTATTCATCAGCCCAATTTTTTGTGCATTCAGCACAGATCTCACTACTACAGTATATATGTTACCAAAATGTATTTTTTTTTCACTGTATGGCTATTATGAATTAATATTACGGCTAATTTATGTTTACTAACAGTATTATAAAAAAAAATACACATAATTCTGTTTTAATTTAAATAGTTTCAATCAGTTTTGTAACATGACATGATACATCAAAAATAATTTAAAGCAACTAATTGTGTCATGTATGAAGCCTTCATGTATTATTTACACATTTTAGGAAGGTTTGTATCACTTTTTAGCATTAACAATTGAATGCCAATTTAGAAAAATAAATAAATATAGAATCTTAGAATATGTTTGTCTTTCATTTTCATTAGCAGAGGTGTGGACAATGACAGTGAGCAAGATAACTCTGGGACTAGAATATGACTAAAAGGTTATTGCAATTACTACAAACGTTACCAATTACAATATGATAAACCAACCCATCTTAAATTGCTCAATTTAATTTCTTAAAAATATGCCAACATGCAAATAGAACAAATTACTCCATACAATGTATACAAACCATTAATAACTACTTGTTTTTCTTATCAGTGTGAGGACAATAAGTTAGATGCACTCTGTGAAGCTTTGCAGACCACAGTTACTCATTGGAAAGAGAAATTCCCAAATCCTTTACCTCTGGAGCTTTATACCTCTTGTAATTTCATTGGCCTGTTTGTTAAGGAAGAATGTGCAGAGGCTTTAAAGAAGTTTGCTTCAGATTTTGCTGCTGGAGCGGCATTGAAGACTGGTGAGTAATCTATCAAAACAATCTTAAAATCACACACCCTCCCACTACCTTTTTAGCTGGTACTGTACCTATTTTTTATGCCATCGATGATATCACCACTTCTATTTTTTTTGTACTTTTAAATAACAAACAAATACAAATGTTTTATTAGTAAAATTATGTTTATATATATTCAATTACATGTGTTTATGGTGCCCCTATTGAGGTGTTCACTTGTAAATTATGTAAGCTCTTGTACTTAGTTGCATACATGGTTTCATACATAGTTTCTTTTTAAATAGTTGGTGGCTATTGTCTTCATTAAACATGGCCAGTGAATGTCCTGCTCACAGCTTCTTTAGTTTCTACAAGTTGCAACCAATATATATCTCAGTGTCAATAAATCCTAAAATATTTGAAAATATCTTAAAAAGTTCAGATACTCATGGAAAGCAATTTAAATCACATTATTGTACCAGATTATATCATGGCACAGTGAAATGTAAAACACTAGGAATTAGCATAAAAAATGTTTTTGCCGTGTTTTATCGGGATTAAATGTAGGTCTTTCAGGTAGACTTTGAAGACGGAAATAAATGGTTGGAGTGTGAAGGTGGGCTTTCCATTTAAATCTTATATCTATTTTAGATAATAAATAGTAGTGGGTGATGGTCACTGGTAAGTAAGGCTTACCCATAATAGCCTCAGTTCTAGAAAGCAAACCCTACAGTATGTGCAGTTACTGTAATTTGAAGTTGATAGAGATAGTCAAAGGGCGTCCGTGGGGTATGTACACTAAGTGGTGGGCAGGAGGTGGTCTTACCTCACTGTTTCTGTGCCTGCCTGAAAGAAGCCACACCCTCTCATCTCATTTTTAGTAGGTCATATTTTTGTATGTTTCATGTTTGTTTAAAAAAAAAAAGGAGTAGGAGGAGAAGATTTGTGATGGCTGAAGGTTGGAGTTGTTTTGTACAATACCTTGTTGCAGCTTGGACGAAAAGTGTTCTGTGGGGAGGTTCAATCCTCCTCCATACAAGGTGTAAACTCTGCAAACAAGTTCTCCAGGTAGGGCCCCAGGGTAGCAAGAGTAAAAGAATGAGGGGGAGGGGGAGAGAAAGAAGAGAGAGGGGGAAGTGAGAGAAAGGGGAAATGAGAGAGAAGAGGTATCGGTTAGAGAGAAGTTGGGAAGAGTGAAAGTGAACGGGGGGAGTGAGAAAGGAAGAGGGAGAGAGAAGGCGGGAAGATTGAGAGAGTGAAAGGTAGGAGAGGCGGGTAGAGAGGAGGTGGTAGAGAAGGGCAGAAGAGAGAGAATGTGAAAGAGTGAAAGGGAAGGGGGTAAGAGTGAGAGAGAAGGGAGGGGTAGTGAGGGAAATGAGGGGGATAGAGAGAATATGGGGAGTGTGAGTGAACAGGGGGAGAGAGTGAAAAGGAAGTGGGACATTGGGAGGGAAGGGGAGAAGAGAGAGAGAATGGGATATAAGAGAGAGAGAAGGGGGTAAGAGTGAGAGAAGGGGGGTAAGTTGATTGAAGGGGTAGGCAGTTAGAGAGATGGGGAGAGTAAGAGGAAAAGGGGTAGTGAGAGAAAGGAGGGGGAAGTGAGAGCAAGGAGGGGTGAGAGTGAGAGAATAGGGGTAAAGTGAGAGAGAAGTGGGTAAAGAGAGAATGGTTGTAAAGTGAGAGCAGACGGGGGAGTGAGAAAAAGGAGGGGGGAGTGTGAGAGAAGAGAGGGAGTGTGATGGAGCGGCCTGTAGGCGAGGTCAATAAGACGCTTAGAGTATTAAGCTTAACCGGATTGGTTTATTAACCAGAAGACAACTAAACAATAGGGACCCTGTCCCTTTAAGGCCAAAAGAAATGATAAAATAAAACACCTATCCCCTTTAGGGAAACTAACTTACTACTTTAGCCCTACCTAACTGGCTGTCAGCTATGCTGGTTGTCAGCCCCAAAACACATCGTATTGTGTGCAAACAAAACAGTCTTTAGGCATAGTAGTATAGTTTTAGATCTTATCTGGTATGCCACAGGGATTCCTTCACAGGTTCTCCATGTCGCTCCTTCAGTCCTTCAGGAATGCTGGTTCTGGGGACAGGCTGTCCAGTCCATGGTAATCTTATCCTGGGTGTAATACCCAGATGGACCCCGCAGGCCTGCTTCCTTCAGTCCTTGGGTCCATAACAACCAGGCCCACTCCTGGCTGGGAGAAGTTTCACTTCCTCTCTCTCTGGAGGAAAGCAGTCTCTCTTTCTCTGACAGCTTCCTGCCTTTTATCCATGCTTAATTAAGATTTAATTGTACACACCTCCCAGCTCAGGTAAGAAATCCGACACCAGTGCAGTCTCCTGATGCTTGGAAAGGGAGTTAACCTCTTCACTCCCTTACAGGGAGTGAGAGAACAGAGGAGGGGTAGAATGATGGGCAGGTACAGTAAGAGAGAGTGAATGGTGTAAGAGAAAAAGGGGGAGACATGTAGGGGAGACGCAGGTGAGGAGAAAAGTATGGACTGTAGGTGAGAAGCTGGAAAGGAGGGGAGCATGTAGGGGAGAAGCTGGTGAGGGGGTGAGCACGTGGAATCCTTATTAATAAAAGAATATTTATTGTGTGTATTTATTTTCATATGACAATAAAGTACAAAGTCATTTAAAAAAAACTTTTTATGTCACTATATACAGTGATTCACATTCCCTCCTCAGGGTTAGGTATTTAAGAGTGTATGACATTCTGACCTGTGGTAGTTACCAATGTCTGCCCCTGATCTATTGTAGACAGCTGGTGTCTTTACTATTCATCAGATTTCCTGTTTGTTCAATTAGCCCCTGTTACTACCGCTTTTGCATGCTATGAGGCAGTTAAACTAAGGTGTGGGCCCCAGGAGGCACCCACTAGCTAGTTGTTTGTGTGTGTGTGTGTTATACAACATAACTTTATTGGTGGGGTCCACTGTCTCCATTTATGAGTGACATACAGTGAGGCAGTGTTGAGTTCCAGCCCCTGTGTGCTAGCACACATTATTATGCATATGTTCTGTGCCTACAGTAGTTGTTTACAGCAAGCTGCTGCATGAACATGGGTAGCAGTGTTTAACCCATTTCATTATGGTTATTTGTGCTTAGTTGTTCACAGCAAGCTACTGCATGAACAGGGGTAGCAGTGTTAAACCCATTACATCATGGTTACCTGTGCTTAGTTGTTCACAGCAAGCTACTGCATGAACAGGGGTAGCAGTGTTTAACCTATTACACTATGGTTATCTACATGATCTTTCTCCCCTACTAGTAGGTCAACCCAGTGGTCTATGAGGCTGTTTGCCCAAGTGGGTGATGTACCACTGTAAGGGATCAGAAGTAGATCTGTAGATTACTACCACGTCACTATATGCAGTGACATCTTAAATAGGAGGAAATGTGAATCACTGTATATGATATATATATATATATATATATATATATATATATATATATATATCATATACAGTGATTCACATTTCCTCCTATTTAAGAGTGTACAACATTCTGACCTGTGGTAGTTATCAATGTCTGCCCCTGGTCTACAGTAAACAGGAACACTAATCAGTGGCATTTGTATCTCTGTACCATTTACACTTGGCACAGGATGGGTAGTACAGTATCTCTCGCATCTAATAGGTTTTAACTTTTTTGTATTTCCTTTCTACATTAAACAATGTATTATTTTATTTCATTTGAGGAAGAGTGCTTGTTCACAGGGATTCTTTCTCTTTATGTGTGGAAACAGTATTATATACTATTATAACAAATTATCTTCATGCTGCCAAAGACAGAGGTCTGTATTACACTCTGCTCCTTTTACCGACCTCTCTGCAGGGTTTGATACTGTGGACCACCCTCTTCTCTTTCACATTCTCCATACTCTTGGTATTCGGAACAAAGCTTTATCCTAGATCTCCTCTTATCTCTCCCATCGTACTTTCAGTGTCTTTTGCTAACACCTCCTCCTTTTCTATCGATCTCTCTGTGGGGGTACCCCAGGGCTCCATCCTGGGACCGCTTCTCTTCACACACTCTCTCTATGTGACCTAATCACATCTCTTGGGTTCAAATATCACCTCTATGCTGATGATATACAAATTTACCTTTCAACCCCTAACCTTACACCTTTTGTACAGACTAAAATTTCTAAATGTCTTTCTGCTATATCATCCTGGATGGCCCACCGCCGTCTTAAACGTTACATGGCAAAAACATAGCTTTTCATACTTCCTCCCAAACCTGATCCTACTACCTCCTTCCACATTACTGTTGGAAGTACACTACCGACACTTTTAATTCGAGCACGGCTAGCACCGCAAGCCGGGGGATGCCCCGGCGTGCTAGCCGCACTCCCTCAGCGTGCCGCGCATCACCGATGCGCGGTCACGCGTCATCGGGTGCCTACGCCCCCTGCACGCGCGTCCAGGGCTCCCCGAGGGAGCCCTGGTGTCCCGCGATGTGGGGGACGGCGGCAGGGGGTTCTGGGGGACCCGGCGGACCCGGCAGCGAGAGGGAGAGCGCCCCGATCAGAGGGCGCTCTTCCGCTGCTTCGGCGCGCGCCCGGCACCCTCCGGCGCGTGCCAGGTTACTGCTGCGGCCGAGAACGGGCAAATGCTCGAATAAACTCGGCCGCAGCAGTACTACCATTCACCCAGTAGTCCAAGCACGCTCCCTAGGGGTCACACTCGACCATCTCTCACAGTCTATTCTCACATTCAAAAGGTAGCTAAAACCTGTTGTTTTTTTCCTCCACGGTATTACTTCTGAGTCTCTGAGTCTCTGGGTACAGGGGACAGAAAAGGAAAAATATCGTAGTTTTATTTCTGTCTGCTTTATTCCCCACACACTTTCCCTAGGACTCAGTTTGGACTCTGAGTCCCCCCTCAACCTTATATATGTTTGGGCACCCACAAACCCTATACTGGCTGTGGGTCACCTTGGCACTAGCTGGGGTACCCCCCTTTACCTAGGGATTCCCTCAGCTACAGGAATACATGTTTTATCCCTGTGCCTAATTCTCTTTTCTGGGCTGTGGTGAAGCAGGGTACTCTAGTGCTGAGTCAAGGGGAGGTATTGCCGGGACAATGTGCCTACATGTATCCGAGAATCAGGCATGATTCCTAGGCACATTCTGTAAATGGTTCCTCCGCAAAACCCCCCTTGAAACTCATTGCGTAGCAGTCCCTGCTTGATTGCATGCCCGGAAAGGGAAAAACACAAAAAATACTTTTATTACAGACCGTACATTGGAATGGCACAAAGTTACTGGGCCCAAGAGCTAACTCTCTTGGACCCTTATACATGGTACAGGGGTAACCAAAACAGGCTTAACCTTCATTAGAGAGCCTGGTTACCCCTTCCCGTCACAGTCAAAAATCAAGATCAGGAGGATTCCAGGAGACAGTTCCTGAGAGGAGAGACCAGGGAAGGATCTAAACTCTCAGTGGTTACATTGAGGTAGAAGACCTCTTTATTGTTTTTCAGTATATACAATGTGTCCCTTACAGTGAAGTTCTTAGTGAAGCAAGCTAAAGAAGTATATGTCTCCACAGAGGGGTTTACTCTGGCTAAGTTCTTAAGACCAAATCTGAAGCCAAGAATAACAGGAGTTGTTGCACAGTACCCTAAGTAGGACCCAGGGATAAGGAAGTGCTGTATACAGTATGAAGAGTCACTCCCATGTTACCTCCAAACCAGAGAATGGGGTGTGAAGTGAGCATAGGGAGGTATAGAGAAGTGAGGCCCTGTCCTACCACAGTTAGAAAGGGAAGGTTACCAAGAGAATGCTTATGTATGGTCTACTCTAAATGCAACCAAACTAAATGCTAAAAGCAATGTGCCTCCTCAGGACTGCAAGTACAGTATAACAGAAAATGTGAATAAAGACTGTTTGTTTAAAAACTACAAAACTCCTGGTGTCCATCTTTACCATCTGCATATATGCCCCGCCTGCACGCACCAGTGTCCCTGATAATGGTAATGCACCATAAGTAACCTACAACACAGACAATTTGTAAACTCCCTTATAGCGGGGCAGGGAATGACATATTTATCATGATTTTTCAAACGTACATAAAAACTTTCAGTCCTATTTTCCGCCTGAGACATTCCCATTTTGAAACAGCCTTGATTCATCTAAACAGCTGGAAATGTTAAATGTACTGTATGTATCTTTTTCCTATTTTCCCAGAGGTGCAGGTGGAACCTCACAAGAAGCAACTACATGTAACTTTAGCATACCATTTTCAAGCCAGTCACCTGCCAACATTGGAGAAACTTGCACAGAACATTGACATTAATCTGGGATGTGATTGGGTTGCTGCAATATTTTCAAGAGATATACGATATGTGAATCATGAGGTAATTTTTCCAATCTAATAAAAAAAAAAAATTCCCAAGGATTATTGTTTCAGTCATAGTGCATATCAATGTACATCCCAATATTAGCTATAATGATATATTATAACATAATTTAAAGGTAGTTTGAAGACAGATACAGAATACAGATGACTCAAAATGCACAGCAGATAAACCTAAATATCTCCTTATATCTCCTATTTTGCCTAGTGCAATATACGGAGTCTAAATACTATCCTTTTGGTAAAAATCAATTTGTTTTTATTTTCCCCCTTAACAGGATACAGGAGTATGATCTCATGTACTGTACAGCAAATTAACTCTCCTGAGGCATCAGGGCCTTTATTGAATATATTAAGAGAAAGGTGGGCCTTTAGCACAGTCCTTGGCCTCCATTTAAACTTTACTCTTTAAACAAAACAAAAACAAATAAGATCTATAATGTTTTAGAGCAATTCGGAATAATGTACAGCTCTAAGTTATAGCATAAAAATGTTATCAAGCAGGTCAGTATTTTTCACCTAAACTCAGCTGCCTTAAGAGGGAAAGAAAATCAACTAGTTTGCAGATCTGGCTTTTCCACCCCTTCCTGTCTTCTCCTTCACCTTCAGGGTGTAGCCAGGATTCATGTCTCCCCTGGGATCGGAAATCTGCATTTACATGAAGCTTTCCTGTTGTATGCTTTGGTTAAAGCGTTAACTTTGCCTACCAAAGGCGTAACCTGCCCGCTACCTAGGGTATATCCAACATACGTTACAACTTGAATGAAACAGCTTCAAAACAAACAGCCCAAATGGAGTGAAAAACTGCAGTTTTCTCCCTTGATTCTGATGTTAGTGGATTATCTCAGTACTCTTTAGTGAGGGGGAGAGGGGTAATATGATAAGCATTGCCTAAGCATTCCAGCAAATCATCTATCCGAGGCAGGAGATGTACTGTAGTTTGAATTTTTTAAATAATCTTACCTCTCATAAAATTGATCTGGGATCTGTTGGTAACAATTGGAGTATATTATCAACTCAGGTTTCCCCTGTCATAATTAATCAAAGTATAATCTCCAGATCACCATACAGATACAACTTCCCTTTTGATTAGAGCTGAAGTCTTTGTGTGTAGTTTATAAATCCCATCACAGATCTACACAAAATGAGAGATACAACATTTATATTGAAATATTATTAAACTCTTCTACATGATCTCGGTGGTGTAGTCTTTGATTTGGGAGGGGATTTCAGACACTGCCACAATCAGAGCCAGCTGACTGTATTCTCAGTTTGAAATATACTATATAACATCAGATTCCGGAAACAGCGTGATAGACATGACAGTGAGCTGGGAGGGGAGTGGAATAAGTGAAGGCACAGTACTAGGTAGGTGTAACGGAGTGCTCACCACAAACAAGGCGTGATCGCGATGCTGAGGTTTTTTTCTGGCACACATTAGTAACTGCTAAAGTAATGAAGGGGTTACCCCCTCCCCCTAACCACCTGGGAGGACTAACCACCCTACTTGGGGACACTACCCCACCCTTGCTACCCTTTGATTGTCACTGTGGTAAACTATACCCACAATATGGGCAGGAATTGCCACAATGGCAATGCAGCTTGCTCATTCATTGCCATTGGGCAAGCCATGACAATACTGTGGACATGATTTACCACAGTGAAAATTAATGGGTAGAGGGTCGTTAAACTCTTAATTACCATAGTGGTTAATAACTGCTAAGTTGGGGGTTACAGGTCAGTGGTTTGTTTTTTTATTTTACGGTCAGTGCACGCTCAAGATGAGAGGACGAGGACGGCCTTCATCCTGGCAGGGGTAAGTTCATATTTTATTTACTATATGCTGGCTGGGTAATGTTTTGGTTATTTTTTTAATGGACAAATGCACTATTTGAGTGCACCCATTTAAGGGATTTTTTAAATGTTTTTATGTCTTGTTCATTGCAAATGCGCTATTATCCAGATGTGGATAATAAGGATTTTGCCCATTACTGTACTGTATGTGTTAGGAGGGGAGGGGGGGGGCAGTAGGGTGCCCATTAATTGCTATTGGGGTTATCTTTGCTCCAATTGAGGGCATAGGTAACCACATTGGCAATCAATGAGTGTATGGGTGTTTTGTATTGTATTTGAATGTTTATTCGAGGCAGAGGGGTTGGGTAATGGAGCTGCTTTTATTTTATTTTAATAACACAGTATTGAAGGAGGGGGTCCCTGGACCTGAACCGCATTAATTTCAGCCTCTGGGACCCCCTGCTTCCCGAGTTAAAGGCCCCGGAATGGGGTGCCAGTATCTCCCTGCATTGTTTAATATCCTGATCACGTTGGCCGTGATGCAGGAGAATTGAAACATGGTAGAGATACCAGCACCCCATTTCCTGTAACTCAGGAAGCAGGGGGTCCCCAAGGCTGAAATGAATGTGGTTCAGCTCCAGAGACCCCCTCCTTCAATACTGTGTTATTAAAATAAAATAAAGACGAGCGATCGTCTGTTAGAGGTACGCAGGGAGAGTGACTGATTCTGTATCACTCTTACTGCGCATCTCTTAGGTCGCGACCAGAGTGAACGCGCGCTCATGACCGTGCGCATGATGTCACGCTTGCCTTTTAGCTGCAGCGATTTGTGGCCTGGGTAGACATGACGGGGAGGTGTGTCGGGGGGCGTGCCAGAGGTGTGGCCGCAACGTCACGGAGCTCATTCGCTCTCATTGGGCAAATTTATTTGAAACTTTGTGCGACGCATGCCCCATTGCGCTGGCACGCACGGTCTATGGCTGCGATCATTGGCTTTAGTCATTTTGATAGCGCCGCACGGCCATTTCTCACGCAATCACGTTCACCCTGACCGCGGCCTTACAGAAAGGTGCAGCCCAGTAGGATTCACACAGCACGAGTACCATTCAGGCGCAGGGACCCCACTCCGCTGTGTTAATCCCAATGAGCCATAACCGCCTGCTATAGACTGCGCCACAGAAGGTCAACGCTTTGCACTCTGTGCATCAGCACAACCTCTACTGCAGCTGATACATACAGGATGCCACATCTGTACCACAGGTCCAATTCATTCTCAGACGGCACCTAATTATTCCGCGTTTTCTCCACAATGAACTATGAGCGGTGATGTAGCTGATCTTGGTGGTAATTGACCGCAATATTATGTATTCATCATAATCATCAAGACGTTTCATGTATCCATAGTACTTATTTCATTTGTAAATTAAAAGTAACTTCAAAATCCATATTTCTTTTTTAAATATTGACATTTGTGGGTGTTTGTTTTTGTTTCTTAGAATCTGCAAGTATTATATCCATACCTACCACAGAATGATGATGAACTTGAACTAGTTCCGGGAGATTTTATTTTTATGTCACAAGTAGAACAAACAAACGCCAGTGAAGGCTGGATTTTTGGCACTTCACTAGCAACTGGATGTTCTGGGTTATTGCCAGAGAATTATGTTGCAAAGGCAGATGAATGTGGCACCTGGGTATTTCATGGGTAAGTAACCATGTAAGTTCAATTGGCAATTGTTGAATATAATTTACTATCTACTCACCCAGTCATTAAAGAAGACTACAGGTGTTGAATCATACTTCTTTTTAAATGAATCTGACAATGCAATAATTTAAAAAGTGACATTATTATACTTCTGAAATATGTGGCTTCCATTATGTAGACTTTCTGTGTTTCAAAGACTAAATAACCTCCTGTGTTTGTACAGTATATTTTTTCCGAGAGCTTTACATTAGCTGTCATATTTGTACAATCTACCCCGTGAAAGGAATACTTTTAGATCCAATAGAGTGAAGAAAAATCACCAGCATCTAAAGCAGTGTGGAGCTGTATGTGCAGCACTTGAGCCCTCAACAATATATATACAGTATATAATTTTATTTCTTTTTTAAATGTGTATGTATGTATATGGACAGTTTTAATTTCACAGAATCACAGATAGCATTATGCTTCATTAATTTAACCCTTTAGGCACTTTCACATATTTTATTACGTGCCGTCCATAGGACAATAAGAAATATTATTAATTTAGTATAGGTACCTGTTATAATGGAGTTTACCTAGATGGGGTTTAGCAGGCTTAATCGTTTTTTTTGATTAAAAGATGCAATGAAAGGTCTCCTTTGTTATAAGACTTACTGTAGGATCAAAATATAGAATCTCACTAATAAATTACAAGCCTATTTGGAAGTGCGTGGTTTTTTTTGCATCTGTTTTCCATAAATGTGTGGCCAATTCTATTTTACTCAGCATTATATTCCATAAAGGTATTAAATTATAGTGTTATTAATACATTCCGTCATAGGCATCATTTAGAGGTCTTAATGTCACCTAATTAACTCTGTTTCGTTAAATATCTGTAGCCCCCTTTCCCTGTTGCTCACAGCAGGCCTAAGCTCCGCCTCTGGGAGCCTGGGGTGAGCTCTTTCTACTTCGGTGCAGCGCCTCCACCCATGAGGGATCCCAGCATTGGCGGGATAACCCCTCGCAGTAACTAACACAGTATTGAGTAATACACACACAGGTATATAACAACTGTTTACTGACACACATCAACAGCAATATGATAGAATATAATACAATGACACTCCCAACCAAGAGTGAGTCCCCCAATGTACTGAGGGTGCCCTGGGCACCTGTAACCGGTTGTCCGCACGAGCAAGCCCACCCAAAATGTGAGGTAGTGCTACCCCCCCTGTGATGTGGTGGTGCACGATGGTACCTGCCTGGTCTACGGCCAGACCAGGGAATCTTGATGACAGGGTGCTATATTAGGTCCCACACAGTGGGGCCTCCAACAATTCTCCTCACACCTTGTCCAGGAAGCGATCCGCATTGAAATCTCCTTGTGAGGCAAGCTCCCGCTGGAGTGTCTCACCTAATGTCTATGAGGTGGCCTGTGGCAGATCCCAGACCACAGAGCACTGTGTGGCCTTATGGTCACCGTGAAATACTATCAGTATGCTCTAAGGGGAAGCATCCCTATCTGGGGCCTTACCTGCAATACTCAACTCAAGTGGTGACTAGGGCCTAGCTGCATCCTTAGGGGCAGTACTCGGCCTAGTCCAGGGAAGCATAACAAAAAATACGCTGCCATGCGCTCAAAGGCAGGTGGATAGAAACACTCAAGGAGAAAGACCAGTTGTTGGTTGAAACGCGTGGGAGGTATTTTATTGTTCACCCTTGTATGTTGCAATAAATATTTTTTCATATTTATTCATCTCTGGGACCACAGTTTTTTCATTACACGCAGAAGAGAATCAGATTATTTTGGAGTGCCCTGGAGCTTGTTTTCTATCCTAGCCCAGGGAAGCACTGCTCCCTGGACACTACCTGCTACTAATCCACAGCGGAACTCCGACGGCTTCGATTCTGCCTGCATCCTTCCCCCCCCCTCACCCCCCCGCACTAGAGGTAATAGGGGCTCAGCTACATATATTTTTTATAAAGTAAAGGTAAGCAGAGATATGCAAATATGTTAAAACATAGAAAGAGCATTGCTCCCGGACGAAATTACTGTGCTAAGGGAAACAAATCTTCCTGTTATAAGACACAATTTGCAATGTTTTGGTTTGTCTACCTCAGGGTAAATAGAACTATAATTATTTGTATTGTATTAGTATCTCACCCAGTGAGAATTTAACAAAGTTTTAACTGAATGGACATATGTTTTTTTTTTCAAGGTAATAGACAATGTGAATATGTAATATATATCGTATGTCTTTATAAAGCTCATAATTTACTAAAACTCAAAGAAACCTGACAAAAGTACTCACCCAATATTTTTAAATGGAGTTTGTTTTTCAAATGAAGTATAATTATAATAATTTTTTTTCCAGATCATATTCACTCCTAAATACATCTTCTTCCGCAACTTTTTCTCTCGGAGATGGAGTTTTGGAGAGAAGACAGCAAGAAGGTCAGGGCTTGGGAGAAACTGCATCACTTACCATTATCTGTCAACCCATGCAGGTCAGCTTCTATTAACACATAAATATATAGATTACAGTGCACACAGATAAAGTTCAAATACAGACATATATTGATTGTACTACAGATGCAGCGGCCATTATTTTAACAAATCACGCGTTGTATACCTCGGAATACCCATGTCATGGCGCGGGATTTCTTCCAACCGTACCTCCTTAAGACACGAGTGCCGGTGAGTGCAGGAAATGGCATTCACTGCTCTAGTTTTTAAACACCTGAAATTGACACAGTAGCACAGTACTGGACACATTACAATTCATTAATTTCATTGCATTTAATTGCACACAATCTATGAAATTCAAACAAAGCAACCGCGATAAATACGTGTGCCTGGGGCGATTGGCCGCGTTCATGCCGCGTGGAGCACAGCAGCGCACACGAAAACGGCGCCGTGATTTGTTTCAATAACGGCCGCTGCATCTGTATTTTGAGCTAAAATAATTCATAATTTGAAAATCTTTGATCACTGATTTTATTTTGGTACCTCATTTACTTCAGAGCTAATGTACTTTGGACGATATACCCTTTCGCCCCCTACACTTTGATGAGGCCACATTCAGATCTGTCACTGTACCACCCGGTTGACTTTTGTTTTATCATGTTTTCACTGCACAGAAGTTCTACAGAGATGTCAACCTGGCAAAACAAAAAAATTGAATGAGGTACCAAAGAGATTGGACTGTGCCGACAGTGCTCCATTATTATTGTTTATTTGTAAAGCGTCGACATATTCTGCAGCGCGGTACAGGGTAATACAGGGTAATACAGGGTAATACAGGGTGACATCAAATGCATAAACAGAATGTCATACAAATAAGTACACTCAGATACAGAAGGTAATGAGGGCCCTGCTCATGGGAGTTTACAATTTAGAGGGAATAAGGGTCAATGTTGAAAGAAAACTTAAAGTGGCTGCTCATTCTGGGAATCGAGTATGCCTCAGGATGGAGTATGGTCCAGCCGCACAGCTGGTCCTATTAATGTTTTGAGGGTTTGGATGTTAGGGAGTGTTAGATGGCGTGGAGTTTGGTAAAGTTGCACAGCTGGTACTGATAGGATTCGGGAAGAGGGTGGATTTTAGGGGTATGCAAGATAGGCTTTCCTTAAAAAGTTGTTTTCATAGAGTTTTTAAATGTCTGAAAGCTGGGGGAGAATCTGATGGTACGTGGTAGGGGAGAGAGGGTGCACCACAGGAGAAGTCTTGTAGGTTGGAGTGGGAGGAGGTAATGAAGTAGGAGAGGCAGTTCAGAGGGGGTGTTTTGGGGTATATTTGTGGACAAGGGCTGAGATGTAAGGGGGGCAGTATCGTTGAGTGCTTTGTAAGGCGAACAAGTGGAATGCCAACTAGGAGATGGTTGCAGTAGTCAAGGTGGGACAGGATAAGTGGGTAAATTAGGATTTTTGTAGCGTCATGAGTGAGATAGGCGTGCATTCTATCAATATTTCAGAGGTGGATGTGGCCTGACTTAGTGAGGCCTTGAATGTGAGGAATGAAAGAGAGGGCATAGTGAAAAAGATGACCCCCAGGCAGTGGGTTTGGTGTGTTGATGAAATGTTGGTATTATTGACAGTGAGGGAGAGTTTGGATGTAGGGGTGACAGTGAAAATGGGAAAGATTATTAATTCTGTTTTGGAAATGTTAAGCTTCAGGTAACAGTGAGACATCCAGGAGGAGATTGTTGAGAGGCAGTTGGTGACATGGATAAAAGAGGGATCGTGAGAGGTCATGGGAGAGGTAGTGTTATCAGGAGTGTTATCAGCATAGACATTATACTGAAAGCCAAACGATTATATTAGTTCACCAAGAGCAGTAGTATAGAGTGAGAAGAATAGAGGGCCAAGGACAGGGCCTTGTGGGACCCCGACAGAAAAAGGGAGTGGAGAGGAAAAGACACCAGAGAAATAAACACTAAAAGAATGGTTGGATAGGTACAGTAGTTTATGAATGGGACAATCGAGGCCAATAAAGTGTATAGGGGACTATTCTAGTAACAGTGTAGCTGCTCAGAAAGCTGTGATAACATGCCAAACTCGCTCAAGAAGTGATTCTTCCCGATCGGTCGTGCTCCCGCAACTGTGCAGGAGGTAAAAAAATGCTCAAACTCTCAATTTTTGGCAAATCGAGCCATTCTAGTTGCCCCAGGATTCACATCGTGGCTGCAACTTGGACATTCTGATCTCGCCACCTGAAGGTTTAAATGACCCGGTCACATGACATGGGAGATTTAAACAATGCAGGGAGATACTGGCACCCCATACCGGGTCCTGTAACTTGGAAAGCAGGGGGTCCCGAGGCTTAAATGAATGTGGTTCAGCTCTGGAGACCCCCTGCTTCAATACTGTGTTATTAAGATAAAATTAAAATAGTGTGATCCCCTGTAAGAGGTGTTCAGGGAGATGCAGCTCTCTCTGTGCAGCTTTTTCAGACTGCAGGCAGATAGCAGGAGAAGAGCTTTGAAAAAGACACATCTAAAGACAATACTATCCTGAATGGTTTGGCATTTCCCCATCTCACGGTTTCTGACTTGCGATAACTCTTTCTGAATACCGTGATAACACAAATGTCAGACCGTCGGGTACGATCATGCCAAAACATTCAATTTGGCAGTGATAACATCGAAGCTACTAGAATAGGCCCCATTGTGTGCAGGAGAAGGAGGTAATCAACAGTGTCAAAGGCAGCTTAGAGATCCAGGAGAATTACTAAGACATTTTATATAATAGTATAAATATAAAAGAGACAGAAACACACAAAAGCTGCCCCTTTATTCTGTACACAGAAATGCAATGATGCACACTATCAGTGACACATAAATACACACTTATATACACATATACATTGACACATGTACATATATGCACGTGAGTAAAAAGAACAAAGAGCGCCAATTCCTGTATTAGATATATGCGGACAGTTTAATAAAAAAAAAAAGAGAAACCCTGTACCCTGTAGAATGAAATAAATGGTAAATACAATAAAAATACAGTCTACATAAATGTCTAAAATACAATACAATGTGCTAATCAGGAGTTAATACTCAATGTGGAGGAGAAAGTTAGTACTCAGCTTGAGGCTAGCAATGCACACAGGTTATCAAAGGTGTGCAATAGGCTGATAAATAATAGCTAATTAGTATATAAGATGTATACAATATCCATATATTGACTGTAGAAAAAGTCAGTATGTTAAACAATGTATAGTCAATCTGGTAGCTGTATTTAGGAGATATCCTGGGGAGAGAGGGAATAAATCATGCTGATAAATTGATCCCAAGGGGTTTAAGGATTATAAAAAAAAATTAACACTTCTTTCACTAACGACAATTTTAGTAATGAGACCTTATCCAATTTTTCAAACTCCCTCATGAAACTATTAATCAGGTATAGAAAAGAAAGATTGAAATAAATAGAAGTAGAGATTGAAACAATGCATAATGTTTTAAAGGAATTTAAGGATACTGAAGGATTTACCAATTTGCCGATAATGTTAATGCCAGGGTGGTAGCCTTTGAAACGGAGTTAGTTGGCTGCAAAAATGGCAAACTTGAGAGAGACAAGGAAGATTATTCCAAGAATAGAGTGGATTCTTGGAGGACACAGAGATCAGACACATTTAGACGTCCATCTGGACAATATACTGTATTAATAAGAACAAGAAAAAGAATAATTGTAACAAATCCCATTTTAATCCTAATCATCTACACAGGGTTGATGCTGACGGATCCAGACCCAGTCTTGAGAATAGGTTCTCCTGTTTTGAGACTGAGAGAGCAAGCACTTCCAGTGACTCTCGTTGCAAACAGGTCCCTCTCTCTTCTGAACGTCTGGGAGCTAGACCAAAAGTTTTACCCTACTCTGACGATCATCTTTTTTTAGAGAGAGGACCCACCCTATTATGTTCCAAGTAGCTCTCCCACCACCTCATTAAAAAGAGGAAATTCAGTGGAAGAGGAAACAGAGCAGGGAGAGAGCACCAAGAAAAGGCATTAAAAATTAGATTTTTTTTTTTAAATTGATACCACCAGAACCAAGAGGTATTTAGCATTTATCTTCTCATGTGCTTTCTTTTGATCAGATTGATCTTCTCAACAGTGGCCTGCCCTTCTGCCTAATGCCTATTCAGATTCTTTTGAATTATTTGTGGATCTTAATCGTTTTGTACGAAAACTAACGTTGAAAATACATTTTTTGTTGAATGATAATAATAATAGATCCACGCAGTTATTTGATATTAATAATCAGGATCCTCTGGATAATTCAACTTCATCTTGGTTGGAGACATTTGATGCTTCCACCAGCGAATTATCTGCAGAAGGACTGACTCATTTATATTCTTTACACCACACAACAGATTGTCCTATTTTCCATTCTCCCTTTAGACCCAAGTCACACTTTTTCCCATTTCAGTCAAAGCGAAATCATATCGAGACCTTTTATACTATGGTCCATACATATGGACCTTCAAAAATTATGCAAAGAAAAACAACTTAAACCTCTTTAAAAGAACCTTTCTCATGGTGAAGAAAAGCTTTAGATGAATTACAAAAATATGGTAATTTGGTTATTCGACAGGCGGATAAGGGAGGCGGGATTGTATTGCAGGATAAATCTATTTACACCAATGAAGCAAGCCGCCTCCTTTCAGATGAAGCCTCGTATATTAAATTAAAATCTGATGCCACCGTGAGATACTAATTAGAACTTATGGCTGTATTAAAAGAAGCTCAAACCAACCATATTCTTACTGAAAATGAGTTTAAATATTTATATATCACTTATCCCAGGGTGCCTATATTTTATCACTTACCCAAGGTGCACAAATCCCTCACTTTTCCCCTGGCAGGCCGATTGTGTCTGGGATGGAGTCGATGACATCCAATCTGTCCCAATATGTTGATTTTGATCTACAGACCCATTTAACATCTTTGAGGTCACATATTAGGGACAGCTTACATGTTATCAAATCTGTCTCAGACATCCAGTGGCAACCATAATTTGTTTGGGCCATGTGTGATATACAATCCTTTTACACCTGTATAGAGCACATTAAAGGTCAGGCAGCCATTAACACTTTTTGGATGGTGATAGTGCTATGTCTGTTACCTTGAACACATTTATTTGTTCTATTATAGAGTTTATTTTGACACAATTATTTTTTATTCCAATCACAATTTTTTTTGAGATCTCTGGAAGGCTATGGGGACCAGGTTCACCCCAAGTTATTCCAAATTATTTATGGGATGTTGGGAGGAAAGCAATGTCTGGTCCAACAACCCATATGGGACGGGCCTGGCTGTTTCATAGATGATATTCTTATCATTTGAGACACACATTTTGGTGATATTCAGGCTTTGTTTGCACACTTTTTTAAATATGTTTGGTTTGGTCTTCACATCCGTGGTAGATACCAATTCCATAGTTTATTTGGATCTTTGCCTCAAGATAGACTCCAACACTGAAATACAGCCAGATGAACATATCAAAGAGGTGGCTACCAATAGCTATCTCCATGCAAAAAGCAGTCATCACCAAAGTTGGCTAAGGAATATTCCGTTTAGTCAATTTGGTAGATTGAAGCGAAACTGCTCCACTGATCTTGATTTCATTGTTCAGTCAAACACAATGAAGGCTAAATTCATTGAGAAAGGATATGATACAGTAGTTCTCATATTGAAGCAACGAGTGAAGGGAAGCCCATGCATGCAGGATCCTGGCAAAATCCCAGCGCTGAATCACCTGCACGGCGTCACAGATTCCTCTCCGTGCATGTGTAGTAGGGCAAAATTAATTCTACATAATGTGATGGCCTGGCGTCCTCCGTTAATAGGTGCCAAAGTACTTAGCATCTTATTTCCAGTAGCTATGAGTGAAGGGAAACCAGCGCGTGCGCATACAGGATCCTGGCACAGTCCCAGTGCTGAATCGCCCCGCACATCGTCGCAAATTCCTGGAATACAATAAGTGAGGGAACACCATAAGTGGAGTGAATAGGAAGAGTAAAAACACAAAAACACACAAACCTCCCGCAACCTTCCCGGTAGGCCTAACCACCCACCCTCTGTACCCACAAGAAACCAAGTACTCTGGCTTAACCCCTGTATTACCTTAGCAGCTAACCACCCTGCTTCAATACTCTGTTATTAAATTTAAATACAAACAGTGCGATCGCCTGTAAGAGCTGTGTAGGTTATGCAGCTCCCTGTGCTGTTCTTGCAGATTGTGGCAAGATTGCAGCGGTAGAACTTAGAAAAAGGCTGAGATAAGGACACTGCTGTCCCAAGCGGTATTGGCATGTTCCTACCTCACAGTTTCTGACTTGCGATAATTCTTTCTGAATACAGTGATAACACAAATGTCAGACCGAGAGGTAGGGTGACGCCAAACCATGACTTGGCAGTGATTTAATAGAAGCTACTAGAATAGGCCCCTATATCTCAAATGGATTGCTGAAGGTTATATGCATCCAGTGCTTTTTTTAATAGTACAGTTGTTGACAGTATTTCAGTGGATTGATGTTCGTTGCCGTCTGTACCTGTATTGGCTTATGTAACCGACCTGATTTCTCAAAATGTCTCCTTTCCTAGTATTCTGCATTGCTATGTACATGTCCTGCAGTAATGATTTGACACGCAGCCTGGTTTATGTTGCACACAATTTGTTTTAATGCTGAAATCTGTGGCTGTGACATAGACACAGATGCACAGAGCTCAGTTAAGTGAATTAACCTAACTGAACACGGTATGCCTTAATATGTACATATCTAAACGCAACGGATGAAATAGATTCATCCAAACAGAACCCTATTTATTGCACTCAGTCCAGAGGAGTAGGTAGGTAGTGTAATACTAATCTCTTTAACTCGCAATTGGATACACAAAACCTAAAACAACCGCTCCCAGCCCTGTGGGAGGACGGATACCATTAAAAGCCAGATTGGCAAAATAAAAAAGTTTTATTTAATAATATAGACAACGACGAATAGACACATAAAAGACAAACATTAAAATCAAATTCGAAATGTTACTCTCTTATGGTGCTAATGTAATGTCTTAAATCACCATCTATGCACAATAATAGTGGTGTACATATAGCACCTTGAATCAAGCATACAGATTACCACACTATTAATATAGTTGGTCAACAAAGGGGAGAAGTATACCAGTGTCTCTCAGTGTACAGCACTATCTGGCAAAGGTTTTCAAAACAGGCCCTGTTTTTACTCTCAGTTGATGAAAAGTACCATGATTTCCTAGAGTAACACATGTGTAGTGTGTGCCATATATGCGTAGTAAAAGTGCTGTCCCAAAGATAAGAAGTGTCCAAGGTAACCAAGGACACTATAGCATAATACCAAGTATAAGTGGAACTGGTAAGGTGCAGGAGTGGAGACACAAGTAAAATTGTTACAAGGTAAAAGTCATACAACCCCTTCGTAGGATGCTTGATACTGCTACTTCCTCATGGACGTCAGCGTAATGACGTCACACCCGACAGCTGTTTCGCGCGACGGGTACGCGCTTTCTCAAGGGAAACCCCCCCCCAAAAAACAGGAAAAACAAATTAGTAATGAGCTCGTAAATTACGGATGCCTCCACTGGTACGCATCAAACCCCAGTAATTAGTAACAATTAACTATTGTAAAAACATTCTATGTCTTACTTTTCCTTCGCCTTATCATTTGTCCGGCATGCCTTTACAATAATTAATTGTATTACAAGAATGGCGTGATCAATACCTCCTAAAACCTTGCAGCCACAAACAATAAATTTTCCTGATGGTATTCTTGAATAATATATGTAGTAACACAGTAGATTTGTTTAACACTTACACGTGTTCATTGAGTTTAACCTTTGTTAAATTATTATTGGGAGAGATATTCATCCTACATGTAGTTCTATTGATCCAGAGCAAGGCAAACTAAAAACCCCAAATAAACATTTTCCAAAAGGGAGGAAAAAAGCCTTCCTCAGTAATGCCAATATGAGTGGATCAATGCTTTTCTATGTTTTAACTTATTTTGTATATCCCTGTACCCATTTCTAAAATAAATATTTTTCTTAAGTATATCTATATTGTGGACATCTCAGCCTCCATGGATAGTACATTCTACATTGTCACTGATCTTATTGTAGAAAAATATATACAGTATATATCTTTACCGCTGGTGAGATTTTCTTTTTAATCTCAAGGGTAGACCCTATGCCATTTGTACTGTTCGTGGGATGAAAGGTCCCTTTGAACGTTCCTTGTATTGAGCTTTGATATAATTGCCGATAGTAATTATCGTATGGTATGTAAGATACGTATGATATGTAATCGCCTCTTCAGCGCATCTTTTTCATTGTAAACATTCCTAATTTGGATATTTTTTTCCTCATACAGTAAATGAGACCCTTTAATAATTCTGTGACTCTTCTATGCAGGATTGACATACTGTAATTGTGTCCCATTTTATTTTGTAGGCTTGCATATTTTTGCTTTCCAAATGCATAACCTTACATTTACATGTATTAAGCTTTACCTAACATTTACCTGCCCTGGCTTTCATTTAACCATGGCCTTCTGCAGATACATTTGATTTAACATTTTTTACATAATATAGTGTCATTAGCAACAATGGAAACTTTGCCTTCTATGTCAATTCTGTTCCTACATACTTCATTAAAGAAAATTAATATGTATGGCATGACATATTTCTCATGAATCCATAAACGGAGTATACCTAATAATGTTATTATCCAAAAGGTATGCCTGAATAATATACCTTAAATATTGGAGTAGCTTCCACGCAGTTAATGTAATGCTTAATGGTTTGTAGATTTTTTTTTATATATTTGAATATATTTTGAATATATTTTATAGTTGTCTTCTTAAATAAGGGTATTACCCATGACATATACCTATCATGAAGCATTAAAACGTTTTAAATATTTTTATTGAAGATTCTAAAATATTACTAAAAATATAGCACTGCAGGGGTTATTTACTAAAGTCTTCAGACTTCCCAACTGGAGCAAAACCAGTGCAAATGAATCAGATGTATCACATAAAAAAAATCCCATTGTCTTATATGGGCATACTTTTTCTCTGATAAATCAGATTTTTGCTTTGGTCGTGCCTCAGTTATTCAGCCAAGAGACTTTAGTAAATGTATTCCTTTGTGTCCGCAAAATCAGATACATTTGCTTCAAGGTTTGCTATTTTTGTAATCTTATTTTGATTTCTTAAGCAGCCCCTGAGAGTTAGCCCTGACTGTGGTCCTAAGAAGCGTTGTCTTTTTGTTTGTCGACATGGTGAAAGAATGGATGTTGTGTTTGGAAAGTACTGGCTCTCTCAGTGTTTTGATGCAAAAGGTGAGTCTTCCATGTCTAAGCAAAATGAAAGTGTCAGTTTTAACTTTTTAACAATAAGGACCACAAACAATGCAATCAGGCTTTATTAACTAATTTTCCTGCTAAAAATCAATCATTATGATTGTATTTCTAATCAACCATGCTCAATACAAGTACTGTACAGGACTAATAATTAAAATCAATACAGGAAAGAGGGAATCTGTAACCTAAAGATCTATATGGGTTTGTAGCAAGACAAAAGTGGTGCAAAGTGTTTTGCATTAGAATTGCACTGCTTTTGTCTTGATACATACTGTAGTGCCGACGAGTATTCTAAAACAAATCTGGGGCAATCACCAATAAGACCCAGGTACATGCTGGGTACATGCTGCAACATTTCAGTTACATTTCTGCAGACAGACTAATGGCCCATCAGATTAACAGAGGGGGTCCCTGGCAGTCCCATTCAAACTGAATGGGACTGCCAGGGGCCCCTGCTATGTTAATCTGATGGGCCATTAGTCTCTGCAGAAATGTCACTGAAATGTTGCAGCATGTACCCAGCATGTACCTGGGTCTTGTTGGTGATAGCCCCAGATTTTCCAAGGCAAGTTTAAGAATACTCATCAGCGCACCTGTAGGGACCCATTTATTAAACATCAATAAGTGAATTTCCAAGGGAAAACAGCTGTTTTACAGGGATTTGTATATGACCATGTCGCTCAAGCTGGTTATAACAATTACTCATAAAAACTGTTAACTGTTAGAGATACTTACCAAAAAAGGCGACGCCAGTACTTCCTGTACTTTAAATCCCACATATGGGTGAATATAAAGCCGCGACAAATGATGTTGTGGCTTTCTATTGGACCATGTGATGGGGAGATTCAAACTTCCATTTTGTTTCCCCTGGAAGGGTGGACAGGTGGCAAATTCCTTGGTAAATATCTCAGGAACGAGGCAGTCCCCAGAGCTGATATTAACGTGGTTCGGCTCTGGAGACCCCCTGCTTCACACCCATGCTAGAAATTTTTTGGGGGGGTTAGAGTTATGCAGGTTGAACTGCTCCTTTAAATTGCGAGTTTGCAGATTGCCCAGAAAGTCGCAGCCAGAAATTTTGCAGGAAATATGCTAGGTTAAATATTTTGACTATTTTTTACGCATTTAAATAAGCATATTTCCCAGGTATCACCTCGCAAGCAAAAGCCCTATTTCAGAAAACCTGAGGAAGGTGAGATTTCTGTCAGTTTCCTGTCAATATTGCATCAAATTGTGCAAAAAGCACATTGAAATGAGATGTGAGTTTTTTTATATAGATAATTATTAATGAATACTGTGAAACGGCCAGGTTTTTATTGCGTCAAATTGCATGCCAGTTACGGCTGATTTTGCATTGACAATATGGAAGTTTAATGGATAGGTGATATACTGTATACCCTTACTATCTAATTTATGCGGCTCATGCCAAGACATTAGGAACGTGTTAGCAAATAAGGAATAGGAGGATACATTTGCTTTTTGAGGGTGCAATTACTTTACTACTTAAAAATCAAAATAATTTTTTTTTAAATAAAATTGTTTGTTCATACAGTATGCTTCCGACATGCCTGTAAAACGTTTTTATTTGGATGACCATGGGAACATGTTATCTTAGGTTGCTATGATATATCTAGTGAAAATATTATAACTTATTTTTAGGCCGGTATGTGCGAACAAATTTGAATATGCTGCCGAGTTTGCCTCAGAGAAGTGGGGGTTACAGAGAATTTGAAAAGGATGCACCAATAACTGTGTTTGGATGCACACAAGCACGACTTGTTGGTAAGTTTTAAATTAATAGAATTATTTTTTTTACTTGGTACTATTAATGGATACTAGCATGGCAACCTCATTGCTTTATTTTTAAGCAAGTGTTGCAATGCACTAGAAAGAATAACGGACCATGTCCTGTAGGAGACGAGTGCAGAGGTACAACCAGGGAGACATAGATTGGAGAAATAAACAGTGGCATTTATTTAGCCCATAGCTTCAAAACAATACAGCTTCATGTCAGCAAAAACAAATCAAACAGGCCTATCCCTTCGTTAGGGCTGACTCACACTTGCCAGTCCCTATTTGCAGGGCCTCTTGCCAACCTGTGACCCCAAAGTCCATAGACGTACCTGTAAGGGGGGGGGGGGGCTCTTTAAATCAGTCTCCGGGTCTGGCTTGGTGTCCGTGGGGTGCACTGTCTCGCGGGTTCCAGGGACCGCTGTGTCCTGGAATAGTGGATATGGTTCCTTGGGATCTCTCTTTGTCAGCAAGATCCATGCAAGATCCATGCTCGCGAGATCCATGCAGTTTGTGCAGCACACTTTTAAACCTGCACGATGAGCTAGGTGGAGACTGGTTAATTGACTCTAGCTACAATTAACCTGCTCCCTGCTGGACTCATTAGCTATAGACCGGCTTTATGCATGCTGCCTTTTTAAACTGGGGAGAGGCCCTGTCTCAGACCGTTATACTGTATGTAGAGTTTGGGGGATTAAAGGAGGGTATGATAGAAACTTTCAACTAAATCATAGAGAACTGAATACTGAAGAGGCAATTCAGAGAACTGGGATCATGTTGATACTACCTTCATGATGAAATTAGATATTTATTCTTCATACCCATACCAATGTAGCCACATGGCTGCCCTCACAAAATCCGCTATGAGTGCGTTTCTAATCCCGTGTGCTCATGTTGTGCTCAAGGAGACTCATGGCTGATCAGTATTAACACAGCAGACGTATGTGATTCTGAATGGGACTCCCGCTGTGTGAATCCTGCCGCGTTACATCAGTCTGTAAGAGACACGCATTGAGAGTAAACAGAATAAGTCACTCTCCCTGCGTACCTCTAACAGGCGATCTTGCGACTTTTATTTTAATAACACAGTATTGAAGCAGGGAGTCTCCGGAGCTGAACCACATTAATTTCAGCCTCTGGGACCCCCTGCTTCCAGAGTTACAGGCCGCGGTATGGTGTGCTGGTATCTCCGCCATGTTTAAATGTCCCAGTCACATGACGTGGGAGATTTAAACAATGCAGGGAGATACCGTGGCTGAAATGAATGCGGTTCAGCTCCGGAAACACCCTGCTTCAATACTGTCTTATTAAAATAAAAGCAGCTTCATTACCTTAGCGGCTAGCTTCTAAGGTAATGAAGGGGTTAAACCAGAGTAGCTGCTTTATTGGGAGTAGAGGGGGTGGTTGAAGGGGGTAGTTGTCACAGGGTGGGTGGTTATTTAGATGGTAGGGGGTATCCTGGCTGGCTGCCCCTAAAACCGTATGTCAAGGGCTGAGAGTGTCAGCTCTTGAGTCTAGTAATCTACCCTGCTATGTTTCCCTATACCTCTGTTCCCATTATACTGTCCTCTGCAGGACTAAAAGCTATGGATACCATGTGTGGTTAGGGTCCCCCCCATAGGAAATAGCTGCAGAACAGGGACTTTTGGAGCGTGAGGCTAACAGTGGATATCGGAGTACAACTAGTGTTAGAAACTGTATAAAATATTGCTAACCAGTTACCGGTACTACTGTTTTTTTACCCACAGATCCTGTATGATTTGCGGGTACCCGTCTGTAGATAAAGACGTGGTGTGTTATGGATGTCCCATGCAATGTATAGCTTAAACCTGACCTGTTTTGGGGTTTTACATGTTCCCTGTCCCCAACAAACATGAAACTTCGGAAATGGCAGTTTTAGGTGGGATATTTGGGTCGAAATTGTAAGGAATCCGCTCCTGGGTTTGGCTGGAGCTCCTCCTTACAGAGCTATGGAGTTTACAGACAAACCCTCCCTGAACCTGCAATCAAGAATCACCTGCTCCCTCCTATGCAGCTCTGGCCTGATTGGCTTCCTGTGCTATTTAGCTGCTGCCCTTCTCCCAGTAAGTTGCTGAACATAGACTTTGCAGACTTTCTGCAAGTAACTGTGCTTACCACAGACTCTCCTGTTTGGCCTGGCTTGGCCTCCTTGTGCCTTATTCTCCTGCTCCTAACCTGCTTCCCAAGGCCTTCCTGCACAGTAACTGCCCGGCGCTACTTACCTTGTTCCTGGCAGACCGCCTTCGCAGCGCTGAAGCGGCTACGCTGGTTTCCTCAGTGTGTCCTGTGGCGTGTCTGCACCCCTGGTTTCCTGTGGCCTTTGCTCTTCTCTGTTTCTGGTCCCTCCTTCCAGAAGCCTTCTACGCTGAAGCGATGTTGCTGAAGTTTTCCTGCTTTCTACGCTGAAACGGCTTCGCTGAAGATTTCCTGATTACGACCCCAGCCCGTGACCTCTACTACGCTCCTATGCCGCCCGCCTTGACCTCAGCTCGTGACCATCGCTCCTATGCTGCCTACCCTGACCCTGGCTTGTCTACGGATTACCCTGCCTTCTCCAATCCTGACCCGGCTATGCACGACTACGGACTACGCAAAATGGACCCGGCTTCGTGGTCTAAGGTCGGTGTTTTCACATCCCCGACCTCAGCCCCGCGGTCCGGCCCTGGTTTGTGGTGAGCATAAGCGTTACTGAAATTTATTCCTCTTGTTTGCAGGAGTTTGGGGGACCCGGGTAACGGGGGTCCCATAATTCTTCCTGATGTACAGGCATGTTTTGCAAGTACGAGAGGGGAATTACACCGTGATTCCCCAGTGTCCCCCAGAATCCTGTTTTTTGGAGCCCAGGTATCCCAGACCCATTTCACACACAGGAACTGTATAAGGTTTCACAAAAGCTATACTTTATTAAAACAGTGTTTTAATATTGTATCTATACTGTATTAATGTCTATACAGTCAGCCCGGGCATCTACATAAGTGCCGGGATGTCTGCATAGACATCGGAGTTGAAAGAAGTGAGGATGTCCAGAGGTGACAAAACTGTTTGGTGAGCGGGGAAGGGTGATTTTCCAAGTCCAGAGAACAAAGGACACCCCGTTGGGATACCTGTTGGACTGCCAGACCTGGTGGAGCCTGCCCAGTGGGTAGCAATGGGTTGGCCTGGAGAAGATGTTGCTCGTAGGCACATTTCCCATTGGCCGATTCATATTTCCTAGTCGCCCGGCTTTTCAAGCCGACTTGACACGCCCCTTCCTCTGACGACAGCAGCTGGTCGAGCCCCCATTTCGATTGGCTGCTGGGGAAAATTCCCGCGCTCTGATTGGTCGCTCCTCCCACTTCCATGTTGGAGATACCACGGCAGAAGGTATGTAAGGTGGCGGCTGAAGAAGAGAACCAGACCTTCCAGTGACTTGAATCGGTGACGCGCTGGCGTCTTTTCAAAGTTGCTCTGTTGCGAATAGCAGAGCAGTCGACTTCATTTTGGAGCTAGGAAAGTCTGCCTAGTGGAGGCCAAGTCAGACCCTAGGTCCAAGTTGTCAAAAGAGAACGTAGCGGTCGCGGTCAGGTATTCTACCCGAAAAGAGTACCAGGAAGCCGGGGAGTATTTCCCGGTCAGGGTAAGCCTTCCGAAGCATGTGCCCTGCACCTATTTGAGGCTATTTTTCACCCGCAGACCCCCAGCAATTGTGTATTTTAGCTGTATCTTTGTATTTCATTGTTTGTACACAGGTTTTCCCGAAAAAACTATATTTTATTCCACTACCTTATTTTGCCTATTGAATGATCCCGGTAAAAGGTGTTAAACGTCCTGGTCTCCCATGACAGTTATGCCTATCGGAATGGCTACGGGAGGGGTTAACCCCTTCATTGCCATCGCGGTAGTAACGCCTCCCACAAGCCACCCGAGAGGCCTAACCACCCACCCCGGGGCAACTGCCTGTGTCACCCACCACCTCTACCCCCAATAAACAATAAAATACAATTCAAACACCAATACTAGCCAATACACCCATTGATTGCCAGTGTGGTTACCTATGCCATCAATGGGAGCAGAGATAACCCCAGTGGCAATGAATGGGCACCCTACTACCCACCCCGTCAACCACCAACAACCCCCTTTCTCCCAACATATACAGTACAGTAATTGTCAAAATCCCTATTATCCAGATCGGGATAATAGCGCATTAGCCCATTAAAAATAAAACATTAGCCAGCATATAGTAAATAAAAGTTGTACTTACCCCTGCCATGATGAAAGCCTTCCTCATCCTCATCGTCTTCAGTGGGCACAGACAATAAAATAAAAAAATGAACTACTGTAACCCCTTTATCAACTTAGCGGTTATTAACCGCTGTGGTAACTGTGATGGGGAAGGGTAACCAGGCTTCATAATAAAGGTTATGCCCATTTGTTGCCCGTGGGTCCCTGGCAGTTACCCAGCACTATAAGTTTGCGTAAAGCCCATACAATAGCCAAACATTATTTTTCAATTGTGGCATAAGCCACCTCCCTGGGCAGCAGCTTTCTGCTCAGGTATGCTCTCCCCCATCCACCCCCACTTGACTGAGTACAGCATGTGATGGTGTAGGGGTACCCAGGCTCACTAATAAAGGTTAAGCCCACTGGGTTACCTCTGATCCATGTGTTGAGGTCCTAGAGTCAGTTTTTATACCGGGATCATTAATTGAGCAAAGCAAGTAGGTTAAATAAATTGTAATTTATTTCAGGAAAAGACATACACACAATGTAACACAATTTACACAGTTAACACACTTACTGGGAACGGGGCTAACAAATAAACTTGTCCTTTAAAACGAAATTCACTAAAATGACCTCTGTAGGAGCCCTTTCCAATGACCTGGAGGAACTCACGAAAGTCCTGGAACTGATTTTGGTATGCAATGCCAGCCTTAACCGCTGCGTTCTCAAAAAGCATGACGTAGAAAATGTCTTGAGTCAAAATCTTTTGAAGCCGGCTCGCGTATATTCAGCACAGAGCATCTTTGAATTTGCCGCTGTTAGTTTGGCGCTTGGAATCTGCACTCCTGATTGGCTGCAAGGTTTCTTATGGGTTTCAGTGTCCCATTCACAAACCTCTACAGCTTATCAGAAACCTCTACAGCTCTCTTGCCAGCCAATCACCGATTTGCAAGTATTGTAAAGCCGGGTGGGCACCTTTTCTCATTCTGCAAAGGGGCATGCGCCAACCTGGTACCTCTGCCTCTTTGCATACTGAGCCCACCCGCTGTCCAGGCTCCAGTGGACCTGCAGTATGCTGGCGAGGACACCCTTCATGATGGCAGGGGTAAGAATAAAGGTTTATTTACTTTATTTATGCTGGCTGGCTAATGTTTGATGTAATAATGGGCAAATGAGCTATTATCCATATCTGGATAAGTTATTTTGCCCAATACTGTACTGTATGTGTTGGGGGGGGGGAGGGGGAGTGTATTTATTGTAATGTATGCCCCAAAAACTTTTTTGCAACCGGATTGGTACCACAGGCCAGCGGGGACTCACAGTGTATCAAAAAATAAATTATGGTTTTATGTGGGGGCACAGGGGGTAGGTTGTGTATTGGTGGTTAGTTCATATTGTATTGTTTATTGGTGGCAGAGGAGGTGAATGAAGGGCCAAGTACCCACTTCACTCACCCCTTCTGCCCTCAATAAAGCTGCTGTTGTTCCTTAATACCTTCATTGCCTTAGCGGCTATCCGATAAGGTAATGAAGCTGCTTTAATGTCATTTTTATTATTGGTGTGCGGGAGCAGGGGGTCTCCTGAGATGAACCACATTGATTTCAAATTTGGGGACCCCCTGCTTCCCGATTTACAGGCCCAGATATGGGGTGCTGGTATCTCCTTCATTATTTAAATCCCCCGGTCACGTGACGCGGACGATTTAAAAATGGCGGAGACACCGGCACCCGATGCCCCATACCAGAGCTTGTAACTCGGGAAGCAGGGGTTGCTGAGGCTGAAATCAAAGCGCTTCAGCTCAGGAGACCCCTGCACACGCACACTATTAATAAGAATTACATTAAAGCAGATTCATTACCATAGCAGATAGCCGCTACGGTAACGAATGTTTAATGTTTTTGTTTTATTACTACTGTATTGTAGCAGGGGGTCTCCGGAGCAAAACCTTGGTGATTTAAGGTCCGGGGACCCCTGCTTCCCGAGATACAGGCCCCGTTATGGGGTGCCGGTATCTCCTATGCATTTAAATGCCCCACGTCATGTGACCGTGGGAATAAAAATGCCTGGGGATACCGGCACCCCATAACGGGGCCTGTATCTCGGGAAGCAGGGGGTCCCCGGACCTGAAATCAACGCGGTTCTGTTCCGAAGACCCTCTGCTCATCAACACTAGTAATAAAATATATATTAAAAAACACAAATTTCAGGCGAGATTTGCGCAGGGAGAGGCGGCTCTCTCTGAGCAGCTCTGTCTGCAGCTCAAAGGAATCACCAGGCTTTTCAGAGAGGTGATCTTCACTCCGCTGGCTACTCGCCCATTTTAGTAATTTTGCTATCACAGGTAATCGAGGCTTTCTGAATACTTTGATAGCAATGCTCACAAAATTGGCGATTTAAATGGCCCGGTGATTTTTTTTTATGAACGCTTAGTGCATAGGCCCCATAGTCTTTTTTTGTTAGATTGACAGAGACAATAGTCAATGTATAAGTAATAAGCATGAAACACACTATCTTCTAAATATTTGATTAAGTATCATGTCACATGAAGTAAAAGTTCATTTAGCCGACTATTTTATATAAAATATAATAATAAGCAATGCAAAATAGTAAGTGTTTATGCTCTAAAAATTAGACATACAGTACTTTTAAGCATAGTAGGCCTTTTTGCTCCTATAATAAATATCACATTCTTTTATAACTTTCCAGGTGAAGCTTTGTTTGAGACTAACACAGTTGTAGACTTTGTTTACTGTTCTCCATCTCTACGCTGTGTACAGACTGCACACAACATACTCAAAGGTAAGAAGACCCTCAACAATGTCTCCAACATATTAAAAACTAACATATAATAAGTGGTCCAATTTTTAGGAGATATTCTTCAACTTCACAATTTAGAGTTGTTTTTAAATTTACCTTTGTTTCCCTATACCTATTTTTTTAGGCCCATATTGAGACTACAGGTTCAAGTTAAATTGTAACACCCTGGTGTCTAGAGAACTGTTCCATTAGGCTACTTTCTCCTGATTTCTGCTTTGGTGCTATGCCGTAAGATGCATTCGGTCCTTGGAAGGTGATTTTTGGCAAAGCACTGCTAAGTAAATATGCCCATTGGACCTCTTGAGTGCTCTTATAAAGTTCACTAAAAGGGTCAGCACGCTGGTGGCCCTTGTGAAGTTCAGTGAGCATAATCTCTTTTTTGCTCGGTTTTTAGGGGAAGTGAATGTGATCTGAACGGAAGAGGAGGACCCTCCTCTTTCGTGCATATCACCGTGTTGACTTAATAACCGCATGATCACTACTCGAGTGATCAAATTACCACATTGATGAAAATGTAGAGACTTTGTGGATAGAAATTAGCAGGGGAGGTAAAAGTATAAAGAAAATGTTTGTAGGTATATGCTATAAAGCACCAAATAGCTGTGAGATTGAGGAAGCTAAAATACCTTTGCAAATGGAGAAAGCATCAAAACAAGGTCATGTTTGCATAATGGTCGATTTTAATTATCCAGACATAGACTGGGGAAATGAGATTAGCATTACAACAAAAGGAAACAGGTTTTTTTTTAGAGTGCTTAAGGACAATTACATGACCCATTTTTTGGAGGAACCAACCAGGGGATGGGCATGACTTCATTTAGTAATATCAAACAATGTAGAAGTAAGAACAAATATGCAAGTGCGGGAACATTTGGGAAACATTGATCTTAACATGGTTTCATTGTAAAGAAATGATCAAAAAACATATTACAGATGCAGTCTTTCCTATCTAGCAGCATCCGCGGGCATGGGATGGAGCACAGTGTGCAAAAGCGAGGACACTCCGCAGGAAAGTTAATAGCAGGTTATAATGGCCCATCGGAATTGACACAGCGGGAGCCCGAGCGTTTGAATGGAACTCGCACTGTGTGAATCCTACCGGGCTGCACCTGTCTGTAAGAGACGCACACTAAGATTGAGACTGAATAAATCACTATCCCTGTGCACCGCTAAAAGGCAATCGTGCTTCTTTCATTTTATTTTGATAACACAGTATTGAAGCAGGGGTCTCCGCAGCTGAACCACCTTCATTTCAGGTCTGGGGACCCCCTGCATCCTGAGTTACAGGCCTTGTTATGTGGTGACAGTATCTCCCTGCATTCATTAAATTCTCCCGCGTCATGGCCTATGTGACTCTACTTAACTATATTCTGCAAAAATGATTCATTGTTAAAATGATCCCCATTGTTTATTCCTTACATAATATCTATACGAGTTTCTAATGAAGTACTGTAGTACATACTGTAAATGGCTCTAGTTATTGCTAAATTAATATATGACATTAATACTGAAAAAAAGAGAATACCGGCACCACAATAAAAAAGTGGAAAATCCAAACCATAAGGTGTAATGTTCAAATGAAGTCCTTAAATGACTAGTGATGAAGGAATCTCACATCAACGGACAGTGCAATATGTGGAGAAAAGAAAAAAACTAATTATGGTGCAGTATGCCAATCACTGTTAACTAAAACCATATCAGACTAACAACATAAGACAAACAAGACAAACAAACGTAAACACACTAGCAAGGCTGAAATATTAAAACAAAGCTAATTTATTATGACTAAAACTGGATCCTAGGAGTGTCACTGACATAACACGCATCCGGAGGGGTAAAAGTGAAACCCTACTCACAAGATGCTGGACAATAACAGGCAAAACAGACTGGAATCGCACTGATGATCTTCCAAGATGGCGACCGGAGCACTCTCACAGGCGTCCTCACGTGACAGGGGTGGAAGGGGAGTCACACGGACTGCGGGATTTCCGGGCGGATATGACGTCGCGCCTCACGATACTCCCAAAGCTGACGTTCCTCCTTCACTCCTCTTCTCCCACGACTTCACCACGGCTTCACCAGCTGTATTGCAATGTCCTCCACGGGCCAGATGCAGCTCTAAAACACTCAAAAACCTCCTGACGCGTTTCGTGCGCATGCGCGCACTTCTTCAAGGGACATTCTTCATATGACATTAATACTGTTACAATAATGTATTCAAAGAAGATGCTGCTGAAATACATAACTTAATTATTTTGTTGATCGATCTTTCGGTTTATTTCGAATTGTTTCAAAAATACCAAGATTTACTTATTGCTAACAGATATTGTCTTTTTTTTCTGGGGTGTGCGCTAGCATAGTTGACTGCGATAAAATAACTTATTTCTGCTTTATTGATATTTTAATTGTAATTAAACCACCTACTTCAATGTACTAACCTAAAAATCCATATTGCATTTAACACTTTTTTTCAGGTCTTAAGCAAGAAAATAAAGACAAAATCCGTGTTGAACCTGGCTTATTTGAGTGGACAAAATGGGTGTCTGGTAACACCCTACCTGTTTGGACATCCCCAGCAGAATTAACGTCAGAAAATATTAGTGTTGACACAACATACAGGTACATATCACCCAACTGCTATTCCCCATATTGACTGCAACTGTGCATATAAGGCATTATTGGTAGTCTAGATAACCAAGATACCGTATATGGGTTACATATAGTAAGGCTTTGCTCACTTCAACAAACCAAAATAAGATGTGTACACACATTAGTATCTGCCGCTCCCAATTATAAATGGAAAATTCTGGAACCATATTATATTTGTATTTCTAACTAAATGACCCTCAACAAAAATGTTGAAATGTCATTTTCATGATTTTAGCTCCACACATTTGTACATTGTGATTGCACTACAATCTGATTGTTCTGTTGTATTGTAGAATTAATACATATATAAATATAGGTACCTCGCCTGGTGCAAAATCAAACAAAAGGTTAGAACTCCATGGAGCCTTGGTACAATACTAAGCATCACAAATGGCTTGTTTAGAGCAAAATTGGCACGTCAAACTCCACTTCAATTGCCCTTGTGCGTGCCTATGTATTAACCTCAAATTTCTCCACCTGCGCCAAAAAAGGATTTTTTTACATTTGTTTTCTTAGGCAGAAATGTACTGAGCTTGGCCTAGAGCGGTTAATAATATACTGTATAATAAAAAATATTTATCTGCCACAACATTAAGGTGCCAATTCACAAAGCTCTGAAAAAATAAGTGCATTGTCGCCTGACTTTGCATTGATTTATCGCGCACTAAAAAATGAGGGAAAAAATGGTATTCACTAAGAATGAACGCCATTTTTGTAAAGGTCGATAAGCTTAACTGTTTTTTTTATATCAGTGCTATAGCGCTATAAACCCTAGCGAGCAGCAACTGATAGAACAAAATTCAGCCTGAAAGAGCTGCATGGAGGCTGCATGGAGACGCTGCGCCTCCATGCATGGCTCTTACAGGCGATCATCCAGTTAAAATATTGATTTTGGAGGCGCATGTGCGATGGGAACAGGTATGCGGCATAGAACCTCAGCTCCGCTGATACCCGGCACGGGGGAATAGTCAAGGATGATGACGCGGTCACAGAAAAAGAAGCAGCCACTGGATTTTAGATACAAAAAACAAGTGATACTACAAAGTAGCGCTAGACCGTGAATACAACAGAGCAGTGCACACATAATTATAAAAGTGACAACAGTGTCATATAAAGCTGCCTGGTGTTCTAATAAGGGGACTATCTCAAATAGTCACCAAAACCAATATAAAATACAGAATAGAGATAAACCTTGGCGCTAATGTAAATAAATAAATCAAGTGAAATAAAGAAATAAAGTCCACAAAAGATATATCAATGGTGGTTGATGAAGTGTCCTTTCTTCTAACTGATGATATAGTTGAAATGGACTCAGTCCTCAATAAACGGTGTAAAATCCCTCCTTACAGCAACTGCTATCCTATGCAGTGAAACATAAAGCAGGGACACAACATTTCGCAGTACGTTTTAAGCAATGAAGCCCTCCTGTATTGATGACCCAAAAGAATACCTACTTACTAGAAATAGGAAGACCGCGTGCAGTGGAGAGAAACTGTATGGTGAGCCTTCCAAATCCAATCGTATTCCAGGATAGCACGAACCCCACGTGGTATTCTTGGTCCAGATGGATATCTAAGGAAGGTCCCTTTTTCACAGAGAAGATGTTTTCCAGATATGCTTAATGTTCCTGTATTTAGATCTCCATAGCATGGGATAAAAGAGAGAGAGGATTGCGCAATAACGTTTTAACTTTAATAACACATCCTCAAAGGAACAGAAACATACTCACAATGTCTCTGTATTTTAAAAGCATTTGCTAGAGGTGCCTAACCAGGCTAGAAACCAATGTACAGTCTCTGGCAGTCCCGATAAAACCGCATGTGTCCCGTGTAGTTCCGGCGCACAGCGATGACGTCACTGCCCTGTGTCAATTGGATGACCAGTCCGGCACCTCCTTAGCCTCCTCCCTATGTGTTTCGTGATGGGGAACGTTACTTCTTCAGGGGTTTGTCCTGGAATACGATTGGATTCGGAAGGCTCACCATACTTTGGTCCTCTGGAACACAATTAAATGCTTTTGCCGAGGCTTTCTCAAGAATTAAGATAATTAATTATAAGATAACGACACGCATTGAATTGTGTTCCGGAGGACCAAAGATCCAACTGCTGGCATCCGCGCTGTTGCAGGCACGCCATCCGCCCCAACCACTGACGTCACCGGCAGTGACGTATGCGGAAGCAACGGAGACGCACAGAGACCGGGAGAAAGCCAGGGACCGCAGAGTTCTCTCAAATGAATGTTACACTTAGTTTAGGAGTATGCGGGCACTATGAAATTTAATGTGAATGCTGCTGGGGTCCCAACAGTAAAGCAGTTATGTTTTTCTTAACTTTTATACAAAGTCATGAAACGTTCCTCTCTTTTTAGTGCATTAAAATTATGAGAGTAAAGAAATTAACGTTTAGACAGGCGGGGCAGTGGATACATTGGGGATTTACAAGTCCAGTATATGACCAGCAATTCCGGGGAGTGAATCATGCATACTGTACCTTAAGTGCGGACTTCAGAGACATCCCGCTGATACGTCGCCGGGCTGTCTGCAGAAGTCCGGACTTAACAAAGGCAGTGACAGATCACAGTGTTACTTTAGGAGGAGTTATTATAAACAGTTTGCCCAGCAGATGTCCGGGACAGAGGTAGACATTCTGCCACCAGAGAAGGGGGCTTGGTTAGGTATGCTAAGAGGCTAAGGTGTGATGTTAGCGCATGACCCTTGGCATACCATGAAGCCCCTTGCCCGGCTGCATGAACTGTGGGCAACTCTGCCATAGGGTGGAGGTTTGGTTCCAAAGCCGAGATTGGCTGCACATAGTACAGATAGGCTTGGAATAGTTTTAAAAGTCTGTGCAGTCCGTGGGGACGGTAGATTAATCTAAGATACATTGTGCGGTACAAAGTCTATTCCATCATAACTAAGACTTGTACTCCGCTTCAGGAGTTTGTTAGAACGAAGGATTTGCGAATGAATCCTGCAAGGGCAGAACGAAAAATTACCTTCGGCGGAGTAAGTGTGGTTGCAGGCAGCGCCACTAGCCAAAGACTGTTTCACGGCTCTATTTGCGCACCAACCCCGCTCCTGGGAATTGGTGCCTAGAGATTTATTTAGGTGAAGTTCGTTCCGGAAACATTTTATTTAGTTTTGCCCCATCCCAGTAAGTGTTTATTTGTGTTATTTTGTAAATCAAGCTGTGTGTGTGTGTGTGTTTCTCGTGTAAATAAAACACAATTTATTTTATCTCACGTTTTGTTCAATCAAAGGATCCGGAAATTTAAAGTGTGACACTTACTAAACATTTTTGCTGTTAAATTGTATTAATACTGTAGTGTAGATGAGCATGGGGGCTCCGGAGCGGAACCGCATTGGTTTCAGGTTCGGGGACCCCCTACTTCCCGAAATACAGGCTTCGATATGGGGTGCCGGTATCCCCGCCATGTAAATGTCCCGTGTCACATGCCCCGTGGGACATTTAAATGCATGGAGGATACCGCACCCAATAACGGGCCTGTATCTCGGTAAGTAGGGGGTTCCCGGACCTGAAACCACCGCGGTTCCGCTCCGGAGCCCCCCTGCTCACCTTCACAATTAATAAAATTTAAATGCAAATTTTTTTTTTATCCCGGCGACATTTTCGCAGTGAGAGGTGGATGTCTCTGCAACAGATACAAGTCGCCAGGTGAGCCCTTTTCGGAGGGCAGGTCCTATCGCCGCCGGCTACTCGCCATGTTTGGAAATGTTGCTCTCAGTGGTATTTGGGCCTTTCTGCATACCGTGAGAGCAACTCGGTAAAAACATGGCAAGTTCAAAACCCTGCTGGAAATTTCTATCGGACTTTACTGCATAGGAGCCTAAGCATGCATTCACTAAAAGAACATAGAACATAGTACACAGTAATGCAGCCAGCAATTGTAAGCAAAATCATGGTACATTACAAATGCAGGTTAGTGACACCTACTGACTGAAATAGACAATGCAACAATTAGACTGAAATGATACCACTCACAGTAATCACAGAGGCATGTACCACTGCTATTTTAAACAAGGGGATATAGTTATTACCCACCCATTATATATCAGAGTCTAGTAAGGCATTACCATTCAAAGCCTTACTAACAGATGTGGCATACAGATGCAGTGTTATCTAAATTCGTTTTGGGTGCAAGGAAACTGCAGCTAAACGGACCTTGACCGTGGCCCGATCGCATCTTCGCGATGCCCGAAAGCCCAGTAAACTGACTGCCCTGAAGGGATTAACGCAGCGGGTGGTCCCTGCTTCTGAATGGGACTCCCACTGCATTAATCTTACCGGGCCGCCACCAGTCTTAAGAACTGCGCTGAGAGATCAGAGAGAAGTAGTCCTTCTCTTTGTGTGTTCCCGCACAGCTCTTACAGCAGATCGCACTGCTTGTATTATTATTTTTTGTACATACCTGTAGGATAAAGCAGGGTGTCTTCGGTGCTGAATTGCATTCATTTTAGGTCCAGGGACCCCCTGCTTCCAGGAGTACAGGCCTCAGTATCGGGTGCTGGTATCTCTTGCAAGTTTAAATGTCCTGCGTTATTGCCCACGTGACTGGTACATTGAAACTTGCAGGAGATACCAGCAACCCATACTGAGCACCGTTCTAAATCACTTGGGTTCTCTAGACTGTACACCTGTCAGGATGGAGGCCGTCCTCGTTCTCCTCCTCAGTAGAACAACATTTAAAACACTACTGCCATTAAGCCCTTAATTATCTTAGCGGGTAGTAACCGCTATGATAAGAGGTTAACACCTGCTGCTACCCTCTCGGGACGACTAACCACCCTCCCGGGGCAATTACCCCCATCACCCACCCCCTCTAGCGCCATCACCACATACAGGGATGGACAATAGCCCTGTTAGCCAAATATGGCTAATAGCGCTTTTACCCATATATGAAGCATAAAAAAAAACAAAATAAAATACAAATTGCAATACAATAAATCCATTGATTGTCACTGTGGTTACCTATGCCCTTAACAGGAGCACAGAGAATCACATTGGCAATCTGGCACTGTGCTATCCCCATCACCCACCTCCACCTCCTTTACGCCCAACATCCCCCAACTATCACTCACAGTAATAGAGTTATTTCCTATTAGCTAAATATGGTCACTAGCTTTTTTTGACCATTTGTAATTTTAAAAAGCACATTTAAATATAATACACATTGCAATACAATAAAAGCAAACACTAGCCATTAAATCCAGTGATTGCCATTGTGGTTACCTATGCCTTCAACTGGCGCACAGATAGCCACATTTGCAATCAATGGGCACCCTATAGTCAATAAATGGGTATCTTACCCTTGCCGGGAGGAAGGCTCATCCTTCTCAGCCAACTGCGGCACCAATCAACTCTTGATCCACAAAGCTATTTATCACTGGACCGAAGAAATGATCCTCAGCTTGACCCGAAGCAATGATTCTCATCTTGCATTAAAATTAAACAAATACAAAAAACAATCAATGCCCCGAGGCACAAAAAGAAACACCAAAACAAATCAAGAAAATATAAACCCAAAAAACTATGCCCGATGGCAATAAAATAAACCCCCCCAAAAAACATTGTTCTTCTTCTTACTTGGAGTTGTTGACACTTCCTCCACTTCTTGTCAAATGAAACATGACAGGCCTTATATAGGGCCGTCACATTTGACAGACACATGGTACATCCACCAATCCAATTGGTGGATGTACAATTAGATGCCTTCCGTTTTTTGGGTGATGTGACGTCACCTTAAAGGGATGGAAGCATTTGCTGCCTTTTTGATAGTGCTCCCCTCCCTTTTAAGGTAAGATCACATCACCCAAAAAAAGGAAGGCGTCACATGGTACATCCACAAATTGGATTGTGATTCCATTAAATTTGGTGGAAAAGTTAATCTTTGCCAAAATGTACGCCTGTTCACATGGTACATCCATTAATCGAATTGGTGGATGTACCATATGATTCCATCAAGTTGGGTAGAGAAGTTATTCTCTGCCAAAATGTATGCCTTGTCACATGGTACATCCACCAATCGGATTGTTGAATGCACCATGTCACTGTCAAATGTGATGTCACAGGCTTTATACAGCATAAGGCTGTAACATCACATTTGACAGGAAGAAGAGAAGTTGTCAACATCCCCCATGAAAGAAGAAAATAAAATCTACCCACCGAGGACGTCTCTTTAAGCAATGGAGGATCCTGGACTTCTGCGCATCAACCTTTATTTGTTTTTGTGCCATCGGGAACGGATAGTTTTTTCTGGTTTGTTTAATTTTAATGCAAGCTGAGGATCATTGCTTTGGGTCCAGTGAGGATCATTGCTTTGTGGGTCAAGAGTTGACTGGTGCCGCAGTTGGATGACGAGGATGAGCCTTGATCCAGGCAAGGGGTGAAGAAAACACATTTATTGACTATAGGGTGCCGATAGATTGGACCCTTTTCCTTTGGTCCTATCGTTATAATAATAGCATTTATTTCCAGTACCTATACCTGGGTGCTATAACTTTTGAGTGCAACGATAGGGCTTTTTGTGACCCCTGGTGGTCACTTGTTCAAGTGTTTGATATCATAGGCTTTTTCCCTCTGCACCAAGTTTTTTATTCTGTACTATTAGGTGAGCGGTTTGTCACTATGTTTGTATGGTGCTGATAGATTGCCAGTGTGGAAAACGGTGCCCCGGTTGAGGTTATCAATAACCACAGTGACAATCAATGGATTTGGTGGCTATTGTTTGGCTTTATTGTAATGTACACTATTTTATTGTATTTTGTAATGTGTATTTTTTTATGCTTAAAATATGGACACAAGTTAAATCAGATGGGGCTAATAGGGGTATTTCCCATTTATGTGTGTGGTGTGGTGGTAGGGGGGGAGTGATGGGGTAGTTGGGTGCCCATTGATTGCCAATGTATAATGAAAGGGGGGGTTATTGTATTTTTATTGTTGATGTATTTTTTTAATTAAAACTTAATATTGATTGCCAATGTGGATACAGTAGCTTGGCTCCCCATTGAGGGTCTAGTAATCCACATTGACAATCAATGGTTTTATGTTTCAAATGTATTTTATTGGTAATTACAGTACTGTACTTTGTGTATTTTATTTTGATTAATGCCCAAACCACTATTAGCCACATTTGGATGATTGGAATTTTTGGCATTAGTCTAGAGAGGGGTGGGGGGGGGTGAGTGGTTAGGCCAACTGGGGGGGGGGAGTAGTGTGCCAAGACATGCCCCCCACATCCCCCCCATAGGTGGCTTAACCTCCCGCCCCCCTCTAGACTTATGCCGTCCGGCGAGACACAGAGAGAGGGACTACTTCTCTCTGCATTGCTCTTTCAGACTGGTGGCAGCCCGGTAGGATTAACACAGCAGAGTCCCATTTAGAATCAGGGACCCTCGTTGTGTTAATTCTTCTCGGAATGTTCCTATTCGCTGGGGGGTGATCGTGTTTAGCCACTTGGGCAGCGGTCCACCCGCGCTCTAATTGCCACACAGGGAGAACTTGTATTGCGCCACATTTGTACAAAGGGGTCTATTTACTAAAGACTCCCGGCTTCAAAAGTAGATCAAAACTAGTGTAAAAAAACAGCCATATCCATCAAAGAAAAGGAATTCCATTGGAAGCAATTGGAGTTTATTTATTTTTATAAATCTGGTGCAATTATTTTGCACAGACGTTGTCCCAGTTTTGCAGCAGGGAGACTTTAGTAAATAGTCCCTGTTGGTATTGTGGGTAGTGTGTGCTCGTTCAAAAATCAGACAGTGGTAATTCACAACACTTTATGCTGCTGCTACTGCAAGATGTTACAAACTGACCTGGCTATAGCAATAACTGTAGACAGAAACATTATTCAGTTTAAAGCAAAATTTAATTAAAAATCTTATATGTGATTTAAAAAAAAAAAATCAGTGTAGTATTAGAAAATACTTACTGCATTTCCTCCCTCTTTATGTCCTTTTTAATCAGATGAATTAGGAACCCTTTTTGGGTTGCTATAGCAACCATTTAGAAAGCCATAGCACTTCCTCTTTTGAAATAGGTAGCTCTTTGTGCCCTGGGAAGCAGGATCTTTGCCAATCGATCACTGGAGAATGGATCAATCGCCAGCTAAGATAATTGCATTGCCGTAAATATAAGGAATTGCTGAATCTAATTAAACAAAAGAGATAAAAAACAAAAAAGAGCGCACAACTCTCATAGTGGAATATAGTATATTCAATTTGTTCATAAAAAGATAAGTACAGCACTATGATAAAAATAAAGCTAATCGTATTAGAAGACTTCAGATCGCAGGGACTCTGGAAGCAGACGTCTTCCTTCGCAGAAAATGCTGTGACACAAGGAAGCTATACTCCACAGCCGGATGCGTCTCTGTCAGACCTCTACAAGGAGTACAAGGAGCCGCACACCGTCTCCGCCACCGCCGTGGGAACTTGACAGACCTCTACCGAAGGATGTGAACACTTGTTGATGACATCAATGTTGAATGAATTTGCTAGTCCAGAGAGTGTCTTAAATTGAATATCTGAAGGGGGTAAGCATACTTCAAAGTGCTGTATAGGGTCAGACCACTTCTACCATGGAAATAACAGTCTCCAATAAATGACTGCGTGTTTTGTGGCGATCTGCCACTTCATCAGGATGAATCACTACATGGGAATTCCATCCTTATAAACCCATCCTCGACTTGCCGAGGAGAACAGGTGAATACACTTGATGATGTGTGATTGTGTTGCAAAAGTTAAAAAGCAACATACTGTACCAAAATTATATATATAAATCATTAGTACCCGACATATATTATAACATTTTACTATAATCAAATCCACAGAGTTAAAAATCAGTATCAAATCAACATAAAAAATTATTTCCTTAAAGACACAATGATAAAAACACAGTAAGTAAAAAACAGCAGTAAATGAGCAAGCATATATAGTATTTCTCAGGAATATGCTGAAATACATGAAAAAGAGGAGACATGCGTTAATATATTCTTGATAGACAGAAAATATTTCAAGACAATAAATACAAAATTATATGACAACTATATAGAAGGCAGGTGTTCAAAACAAAGTATACCCGTGCTATATATCAAAAATAGTGGAATATCCAAGTAGGAAAAAGTGGCGGCGCACTGTGAGAAAAAGTGAATAAGAAGGGGGGCCCACGAACCTTGAATAGGTTAAAAAATGCCTTTATTGATCCGGCAACATCAGGAGAAAAAAGATGTAACACTCGGATGCGTTTCGCACCACTACAGCGCTTTGTCACTCGTTGACAAAGCGCTGTAGTGCGAAAGGCGTCCGAGTGTTACATCTTTTAAAGTAAAGTAAAATATTGAATGTTTGTAAATGTATTTTTTACAGGTTTTTACATTGGATGTATATTTGTTTTGTTTTTCTTTGCACATTGTCTAATAATGTATTAATCTGTACCACTTTAACTGTATTACATTATTAGGCCAATAATTTTTTTTCATTTCTTGCTTTGAGTGTGCTTTTTTTATCTGCGTGTTTATTCTGTGGATGTAATTGTTTGTCATTTTGCTGCTTTATTTTTGTTTAAAAATTGGCGATTGATTTTCGTTTTTAATTAATGATGTCTTGTGTTGGGTAATGCTTTTAATGGTTGTGTTGCCGATATTTTTTAATAATGAATGTCTTTGTTGGTTACTGTTTCAATTCATTCATTGTTGTTTTAATAATGAATTGCTTTGATTGGTTACTGTTACAATTAATTCCTTGTTTTATCAATCAATTGCTTTGATTGGTTACTGTTACAATTAATTCCTTGTTTTATCAATCAATTGCTTTGATTGGTTACTGTTACAATTAATTCCTTTTTGAGCTGGTTAGTGCTTTTATTATTTACATTTGTTGGCTACTGTTTTTATTTAGTGAATTGGGTTGTTTCGGTGCTTTTGAATGTTTTATTATTGTATCTTTTGTGCATTAATTTATTTTGATTAGGGTTCCCATTAGAAGGCCCATATTATTATATGGGTATGATGTACCAATATACTACTCAATGGGTACAGGGTGGGTATATTGGGCCTGGGTTGGATGGTTAGGCCTCTTGGGTGGGTAGCGGGACAGGGTGGGTTAACCCCTTAATTACAGATACAGTGATTAAGGGGTTAGGCGACATTAGATTGTATTTATTACTGTATGTATGCTTTCTGACAATGGAGGACATGGACCTGCAGTATCCTGACGAGTACACCTTTCATATTGGCTGTGGTAAGTAGAACTGTATTTCTTTACTTTATTTATGCTGGCTAATGTTGTGTTTGATAATGGGCAAATCATCTATTATCCATATCTGGATAAATGTTATTTTTGCCCATTACTGTACTGTATGTGTTTGGTGGTGGTGTGTGTGTGGGGGGGGGGGGTGTATTGATATAAATATAGGACATGTTTTATTTTTTGACATATGTGATTGTGATTGGTACCGCAGGGCAGCGGGGACCCATGGACCAATGGGTACCACCCGAGGACCCCCGGACGCCCACGGGTACCACCTGAAGACCCACGGGGGACACCTGCGGGGAAGAACCGGGGGCTCCAAAGCTATGGGGGCCCCACAGGGACCACCCGAGGGCCCCAGACACCCATAGAAACCACCCAAGGGCCCCCAGACCCCCGTGGGAACCACCCAAGGGCCCCCAGACACCTGTGGGGATGACCCTGGGACCCCCAGACACCTGCGGTGACCACCTGTGGACCCCATTGGGGCCCACGGGGACCACTTAGAGGCCCACGGCGCCTAGCGGGGACCACCCGGAGTCCCCCAGACACCCATGGGTACACCCCAGAGTGCACTGTGGGGCCTGCAGACCCCCGTCAGGCCCACTGGGGACCCCCGCCGGCCTGGGGTATTAATCCTGTGTGTAAAATTATAAATGGTTTTATTGGGGGGCACAGGGGTGGGTGGGGTATTGGTGCTTACTAAATATTTTTACAATTAAATGTTATTAATAGTGTAGATGAGCAGGGGGTCTCCGGAGCTAAACCGTGTTGGTTTGAGGTCCGGGGACCCCCTTCTTCCTGAGATACAGGCCCCGTTATGGGGTGCCGGTATCCCCGCCATGTAAATGTCCTGCGTCACGTGACCGGGACATTTTAATGCATAGGAGATACCGGCACCCCATAACGGAGCCTGTATCTCGGTAAGTAGGGAAACCAACGCAATTTAAATGCAAATTTTTTTAATTTACGACAAGTTTTTCGCAGAGAGCAGAGATCTCTCTCTGCAGCAGGTACAAGTCGCCGGTGAGACCTTTTCGGAGGGCAGGTCCTATCACTGCCGGCAACTCGCCATGTTTGGAAATGTTGTTCTCACTGATATTCGGGCTTTTCTGCATACAGTGAGAACAACTCTGCAAAAACATGGCGAGTTCAAAACCATACCGATAATTTCTATCTGACTTTACTGCATAGGCCCCAAAGAGTGAGATGATTATTTTTTTTGGTGCTTTACTGTATATATCAAAGTAACTAGAGGGGGGACTATAAAAAGAGACAAATGATATCATTGTCTTAATTGAGTCCCAATTGGATCAGGTACCAAGTTTATATACAGTAGCAGGTAAAGCGGTGCAACTGCCCAGTGACGAAGAAAACAGACCGGGAACACTCAGATGACTGCAGTACTCTTTGATAAAGCGCGCGAAGTCGTGTGAAACGCGTAAGAGTGGGTCTATGTTGCTCTTGTACCATTAAAGCTTCTGCAGTCACCTGAGTGTTCCCGGTCTGTTTTCTTTGTCACTGGGCAGTTGCACCGCTTTACCTGCTACTGTATTCCACAAACCCATTCCGGTTGGAGCACACCGCAGCTACCAGACGTCCCTACGCAGCAAACAGAGAGTCACACTCTGTTTATTTACATTGGTTACCCATACAAGACTGACCTCTGCCAAGAGGCTATTGGGTTTACCAGACCACTGTGTTTATGTGACGACGGGGGACATCATGAGATAACAGCTGCTGTGATTGAAGATATTTCATATGTGTTAAAGACGTTTTATTTTCCGGTATCTACAGAGTAGCGCCACCAGGGGGCGTGGGGCTCCCTTCTTTTCCACTTCTCTGTATACCAAGTTTATATATCCAAAAGATTCTTTATTTGAATTAAGTAGATCCTTCTCCCGATCACCACCTCGTCTATTGATCTTGATTACTTAAATTCTTTTGTACTGTACGAGAAAAGAGTCCTGATTATTGTGTATTTTAAAATGGCGTGACACTAAGTTTCTCGAATCCTATTTTGATGTTGCGTGCATGTTCGAGGAGTCTCCTCCTGGGTTGTCTTTTGGTCCTCCCTATTTATTTTAGATCACAGGGACATTCAAGGAGATAAATGTCAAAGGTGGTGGTACACGATATGCAGAAGTTAATATTACAAATCTCATGTGAAGTATTTGTTGTAAAAGTCTTCCTCTCACGATAAGTTTGATTTATTTTTTAAAATACTGCTGTATATACAATACCTTTTCATGAACAAATTGAATATAAATTATTTTACTATGAGAGCTTTGCACTCTTTTTTTGTGTTTGTATCTCTAGATTTGTGAAGCTGAGCCATCCAATTCTCTGAGCAGGAGACCACATTATCTGATATATCTATACAGTATACAAGGAAAGGATTTCCTATTTACATCTCTGGTGCTTAAATCTTACATTTCAAAATTGTCAAATAGATATTTAGCACTATATCCTTTCTTATATTTCAGAGTTTTAGTCAGTGATGAACACACATTAAATATTATTGTTTTTTAACCTACTGTCACATATGTTGATATCTACTCACTATCACATTTGTGTGCTTCAGTGTTCACTTTACTTATATAATTAAACAAGAAACACAGAAAAGGGCAAGAGTCAACGCCCCAGATTTGTTGTAGGTTTTGATGTCATTTAATGAACTAATGTACATCTGATATATTCCACAAAATTCACAGATTTAATTTTTAAGTATATACTTTAATCATAGCAATTTTTTTTTTAGACCTCACATACCTGTCAGCAAACTAGCAGTTTCCGAATCATTTGATACATATATGAGTAGAAGCTTCCAAGTTACAAAGGACATTCTAAGTGAATGTGAAAGCAAAGGTAAGTCATATTTAAACATATTTAGATCCTAAGCTTTTCATAGTATAGCCCTGCTTAGATCAAAAATGAAAATAATAATTGGTTTCCTTAACCGCTTAAGTGCCCTATTAACGTACAACATATGTGGTAAGAGCCGGCACACTGGAGGCCCTTTTGACATACAGTATATACATATACATAAACATATACATACACTGATTCCCCTGCAGCTCCTGGCAACGTGACATAGCGTCCCATTGTCATGGCGACGCAGTGTCATTTGACAGCGCACAGCCATTTTAACAGAACCTGCAGGGGAAACAGTCAAAGTTGCAGGGGAGAAGACGGAGAATGCCAGGAGACGCTGCAGGTAAGCACTCAACATCGGACAAAATGCACTCGGCCCAGGCGAGTGGGTGAGTGCATCTGTCGAGCCCTGCACATACACAAACATACACTTTGTGTAAATGAGTTGAGGAGAGAACATTTTATCTCCAAAGCAAACAATAATTTACATATTACCTGTTATTATTGCTTTCAGGTAACAACATTTTGATAGTAGCGCATGCTTCTTCACTAGAAGCATGCACACGGCAGCTTCAAGGACTTACACCTCGAAACTCCAAGGACTTCGTACAGCTGGTCAGAAAGGTAACCATCATGAATACAAATCTGTCTTAGAATCTGATCGGGCTTTATGTTGTTAATACTGCCCATTGAACCACATCAAAGGCTAGGGTTGCATGATAACTTCAGAAATCAGAATACATGGTATTACTTTAAAAGTGTATTCAAAAGTGGTTTAAAAAGTCAATAATAAAGAATAAATGAATCACAAAATAGATGTATTCTTGCATGGAGTGGGTAATAGGTATGATAAGTGAGATGTCCTGCATTGATTGTTAGTGAAGGAAACAGTAAATGAGGATTGTTCTCAACGCTGTTGCCTCATTGGGAGTGCATCATGTAATAATAATCTTCAATAGACACAAATTGCTCACATTACCTCTTTGTTCAGTTGATTCTTCTGTAGATTGCTTTGAAATAAGTATCGTTTCCCACTCCTAGAGCCTATTCCTGTTCTTGTGGGCAAGATCCGCTGCAAGTGAGCAAGTCCAGATGTATAAAAAGAGAACAACCGTGCACAACCAAAAGGGAGCCAGGTTTTAAAAAAGTATTTAGAAAATCTTTATTTAATGATAAAACATCATCCACAGGATGTGTGAGACACCCCTACGCATTTCGCACTGCCCTCGGTAAAAAGCCTTGATAAAGCACTTTAATTAAATAAAGATTTTTGTAATACTTCTTCAAAACCTGGCTTCCTTTTGGATGTGCGCTGCTGTTCTCTTTTTATTACTTTAAAAGACTTAGTTTACCAGGTCTAGCCAGGGTAGAGAGTAAATTGGTTGCTCATTTTGCAATGGCAACGAGATCGCAGCATTGTGAAAACAAAAAGAAGTTCCAACAGAATTTGGTATGTTTGCTGTAACGCTTGCGCTCACCACGAACAAGGCGGGACCCCGGTACTGAGGTGGGAAAGTATAGAACTGCGCACCCACAGCAGCAGAGGCACGCATGCAGGGTGGATAGTCAAGATCGCCGGGTCTGGGTTGGAGACAGTGGGTTAATTGTGATACTGGCCAAGGTCGTGGGTAGCGTCCAGGAGGATAGTTAAGAGTCTGAAATGCTGTGGTCAAGGCTTGGATTAGTAGATAGTCCATTTGCCGTGGTCTACAATGGAGAAGGTCGGATGGTCTAAGGCAAGCCGGGGTCGATAATCCAGAGCAGGGTCCAAAGTCTAGCTGGGACCGTACACAGGGAGGCAAGCAGCAAAAGGATAAGAAAAGCAGAAGGCACAAGGCAGAGACAGGGACGTGGGAACACAAGAGAGACCGAGATACCAGATGGCTACCAAGCTTGTCGCTACTGAGTCTACTCGAGACCCGGAGTTGAATGCCTCAGGGATGCCAAGGTGTTAGAACAGGATGAGTACTGTAGTTACACCTGAGTACCTCCGTCCTGGGCTAAAAAAGGGCTATCCGGCAACCATTTGCCCTTCCCCAGACTCTGCAGAGCCTGGACAGCAGGTGGGATCGATATGCCATGGGGCAGAGGTGCCAAGTTGGCGCATGCCCTTTAGCAGAATCCAAATCGGTGCCCACCCGGCTTCAGAGTACCGGCAAATCGGTTAAAGGCTGGCAGGAGAATTCCCACGCGCTAATTGCTTGTAGTAGATTCGGAATGGGACTATAAAACCTATACGAAACCTTGCAGCGAATCAGGACCCCAGACTCCAAGCGCCAAACCATCAAAGATGCTCCGTAAGGAATAAACGCGAGTCAAAATCTTTGAAGTCCCGCTTGTTGAGGACAAAGCGGTCGTGGCTGGGATTGTATGCCGAATTGCTTTCCAGGACTTTCGCGAGTACCTCCCGGTCATTGGAAAGGGCTTCTACAGAGGTCGTTTGTGAACTTTTCGGTTTAAGGAAAAGTTATTTCATTAGCCCCGTTACCTGTAAGTGTGTGTTCAGTGTAAATTGTGTTACTTTATGTGTATGTTAAATGCTGGAATAAATTACAATTTATTTTACTGTTGTGTCTTGCTCAATCAAATGATCCCGGTAGGAAAAGGTGTGTTAATAACCCTGTTTTCCCATGACACCCTTTGATTGGACAGCTATTTTACCATATCTTATTATATATTTGTGAAAGCACTGTATGCCTGTCTGCATCTTCCTGTGTCCCTAGGGGAAATCTCATTGGTCCCTTGGGCCGCCTGCCCCCACACCTCTCATTGGCCTGAGGCGGAGTGATGACACACACACACACACACACACACACACACACACACACACACACACACACACACACACACACACACTGTTGCTTGGCCTCACTCTCCCCCGTCAGTTGGACCGCAGCTCACCTTCCACACCCCCACCCCTCCTCTCCTGGTGCCCCTCCTCTCCCAGTGCCCCTCACTCTCTCCCCCCTCCCCACCTCACCCAAATCCCCACGCTCCGCAATATCCCCAGTCGCACCATCACCCTCACCGCGCGCCGCTCCCGGAGAGGGGAAGCGCGGCCCTCCTGCTCAGCAGCAAACTCCAGGCTCCTCCCCCCTCGCTCACAATGAGGAAAAGCGCGGCGCGGCCCGGGCCTCCTGCACTCCCCCTCACGTGCGCCGGCTCCTGGAGAGGGGAAGCGCGGCCCTCCTGCTCAGCAGCAAACTCCAGGCTCCTCCCCCCTTGCTCACAACGAGGAACGGAGGGGAAGCGCGGCCCAGGCCTCCTGCACTCCCCCTCACGTGCGCCGGCTCCCGGAGAGGGGAAGCGTGGCGCGGGCCTCCTCCTCACGTGCACCGGCTCCCAGACGGAGGGGAAGCGCGGCGCGGGCCTCCTCCTCACGTGCACCAGCTCCCAGACGGAGGGTAAGCGCGGCGCGGGCCTCCTCCTCACGTGCACCGGCTCCCAGACGGAGGGGAAGCGCGGCGCGGGCCTCCTCCTCACGTGCACCGGCTCCCAGACGGAGGGTAAGCGCGGTGCGGGCCTCCTCCTCACGTGCACCGGCTCACGGACGGAGGGTAAGCGCGGCGCGGGCCTTCCTCTCACGTGCACCGGCTCCCGGAAGGAGGGTAAATGCGGCGCGGGCCTCCTCCTCACGTGCACCGGCTCCCGGACGGAGGGTAAGCGCGGCGCGGGCCTCCTGCCACTCTTGCCCCCCCCGCCAGCTTCCCGAACTCACCTCCTGCCCCAGCCAGATACCACGGGGTCAAGGTAAGTCACCCACCGTCTCCCACCCACGCACTGTCACCCACACACCCACCCAGTCACCCACACACCCACCCAGTCACTTTCACCCAGTCACCCACTCACCCACCCACTCAGTCAACTCAGTCACCCACCCACTCACTCAGTCACCCACCCACCCACTCACTCAGTCACCCACCCACCCACTCACTCAGTCACCCACCCACCCACTCACGTAGTCACCCACCCACTCACTCAGTCACCCACCCACTCACTCAGTCACCCACCCACTCACTCAGTCACCCACACACCCACCCACCCACCCAGTCACCCACACACCCACACACCCACCCACCCAGTCACCCACACACCCACCCACTTACCCAGTCACTTTCACCCAGTCACCCACTTTCACCCAGTCACCCACTCACTCAGTCACCCACCCACTCACTCAGTCACCCACCCACTCACTCAGTCACCCACCCACTCACTCACCCACCCACTAAGTCACCCACCCACCCACTCAGTCACCCACCCACTCAGTCACCCACCCACTCACTCAGTCACCCACCCACTCAGTCACCCACCCACTCAGTCACCCACCCACTCACTCAGTCACCCACTCACTCAGTCACCCACCCACTCAGTCACCCACCCATTCAGTCAGTCACCCAGTCACCCACCCATTCAGTCACCCACCCACCCATTCAGTCACCCACCCATTCAGTCAGTCACCCAGTCACCCACCCATTCAATCAGTCACCCAGTCACCCGGGGGAAGCCCAACCCTGTCGTCCGCCCCCCTAAAATTACATCCCGGGCAACGCCGGGTCTCTCAGCTAGTACAGTATATATTCATGGATACGTCCTGGCATTTATGATTAGATTTAGGCTCACATGACAGTGTTTCTAATGGTGATTTGTAGTTTGTGTCACCTTAAAGTGTCCCCTTATTATATTTTCCCACAGTTTTTGTTCAAAAAAGCAAGTGGGGAATATGGAACACTGTTTTCAGCATTATCTGAGATATATCGCTTTATTCAAATACATTGTGTGCAAATAGAAACATTCTTTCTGTGCTTTTTTGTGTTATCTTGTTATATTTGAATGTTGTGGGTTCCCATTCACGTATATGTTTTTGAGAATCAGTGGAGATTCTTTTATCCACATGCACCACTTCTATTTCAGTGAGAGTGTTTTACAGTGGTGATCATATACAAAAGAGACGTTCCCTCTAACAAAGTCTATCCACAGTGCTCTGTTATAGTTAACGCAGGAATTTAAGTCAATAACAGAGATTTGTGAATCTTAGCCGTAGTTACAGTACCTTTCTACATGATGGAGTTTGTGGTAGATTAGCCTGATGCAATCTGCTAAACATGTTTGTATAAAAACTTTTCATAGTTTGCTTTCTCTTTACTTCAACAAGCATACACCATTTTTAGCTTTGTGTTAAAGCTAAAAATCCCCTCCAAACATGTAACAGCCATTTTTGTTTAAATTTTTTTAACAAAAGCTTAGCCTATTGTACACAATTTAATATGCTTTAAACTTTTCACTTTTTTGTGTCACATTCTCAAACATCTGTGCTCATAATTAGAACTGAAAAGTATAGCTACATGTTGTTCTTAGTAGTGTCGTAGTCTCCCAGCTGCAAAATAAGTGCAAACCTACTGTAGATTTTTTTTTGAATTGTGTATCAACTAATAAAAATCAATCTGAAGCCTGTGTGTGTGTGTGTGTGTGTGTATATATATATATACACACACACACAGGCTTCAGATTGATTTTTATTAGTTGATACACAATTCAAAAAAAAATCTACAGTGTGTGTATATATATATATACACAAATGTATATATGTATATATATGTATATATATGTACACAAATGTGTGTATATATATATATATATATATATACACAAATACACATACAAATACTCCATGTTATTCCATCCCTATATACCAATAGGGACCACATAGTATCTACACACACTTTTAGTAGTGCAACACTCTCAAATTTCCACACCTACCCACACCTTTGATATACACTCCCAGTCCACACACCTTTTGTAAAGCGCTGTATACACTGTGGGCTCTTTATTCATTTATATTTACACACTCACACTCACACACTCTCTCTCTTACATCACTAACATTCAGGGACCATTTAACACCTCTAGCCATAAATCCATCTACACACAGGGAGGGATAAGCACAGATAACATTCCAAGAGACACTGTTTTTAAGTAAACCCTTTGCTTGCTTTATTCATTGTAACCCCTGCCGGAAGAAGAGATCAGTGTATCTCGAAAGCTCACACAAATAAAAGCATTTCGTTAGCCACAGAACGGTATCGTCTATTCATTTTTGATTATTGAAGCTCTGTGTATATATGTATATATATACACACACACACACACACACACACACACACACACACACACACACACACACACACACACACACACACACACACACACACACACACACACACACACACACACACACACACACACAATAGTGCAAATTGTAAAAGTCAGATTTATGTTGATGTTTGATGCAATGTTGTGCTGTGCTAACCTAACATGCCATTAACTCTATGCTAATAAGATCAATAACGGACATTGTTTTGTCTATATTTAACTTTGTGGATAACATCAGGGAATTATAATGTTCATTGGTAATTTTGATAATATGACATTTTGAGCCCTAGGTTAATGGAGGTTTGTGTATCTGGGCTTTTCAGTGAAGTGACTTTTGATCCAAAGACTAATTTGTTACAAGGCATCATAATGTGTTCACGCTAAGCTTAATGTACATGTAAATCCATACATGCAATAACCCACAGAAATACAGTTACAAAACAGCTTTTTAAAGGTCTTTCAAAGGCATTATTCATATCAATAACTGAAAGTCCACTTAACTTTAGTAAAATAAATCATTTATAAAGATTTTAATAAAGGGTTAATAATATAAAATAACTCAAATTAGGGCAATTAGATTGATTAAAATTAAAGTGCTCTTAATCATACCACTGCTTATTTTTTATATTTTTACAGATTCCTTACTTGGGGTTTTGTTGCTGTGAAGAACTAGGAGACTCTGGCCTTTGGCAGCTAATTGATCCCCCTATTCTTCCTCTTACTCATGGACCAACGGGTGGCTTTAACTGGAGAGAAACCTTACTTCAAGAATGAGCAAAGGAAATGGTTGCTTTTCATAGTAGAGAATAATAGAAAGTACATCTCTATGAAATGTTCTAACATATCTCTCTTAAATTCAAATGTAGGCTAAGCATCATAATGCTAGCCCAAATAAAACAATATGTTAAATAGAACACCTGTTTTGCTTATATGTATATGTGAGAATTAAACAATATGTATTTTTTGTTGCAAATCTTTAATTATATGCTTCTAAATTAAACCTATATAAAAACTTACTTGTTCTAGCTTTGTGTGATAAACTATAAATACAGTAACACATGCATGTGCAACCATTTTATGAGAATTAAACGGCACATAACTCACTTTGCTTGCCTCCCAAAATTCAGTCAGCCACCAGCAGGCAACTCATATTTAAGCTAGTTGTTTTAGTAATGATCATAGAAATGTTGATGTATTACTTAACTGTTAATTAGAGAAATCCTAAAAACCTTCCCTTTTGGTTCTCATGGACTGGACTTGAGGAGCCCTGCATCTACATGTTAATGGTGCTAATTACATGAAATTGATAAGTGGTACAGTTACATGGGATGGTGATATATTTAGAAAACAGTGAGTATTCAGCATTCTGATTATGCTTTTTCCAATGCCATGCAGACCACCTCAAATAAACTAAACATGATTTTGAATTCTTTTAGTAGAGTGATTACCATGAATTGTAACCCAAACACACCTCCCACACCAGAATATGAAGATATATAGTACTGTATATGTAGAACAATAACTAACATGAAAATTCACAGTATAAGGTAGGAGGATGAACTCCATTTACTATGTCAGGGGCTAAAAGTAGTTGCTATTTTTAATCATTGCTTCTGCCATCAAATTATGCTTGCTGTGTCTGCATGTATGAGTTGGTTCCGAAGTGTGCTTCAAATTGGATGTCTGTGCATAAATATAACCTATGCATTTATGCGATACAGTAAGTATTGCGCAAGGTACAATATTTCCATTAAATAGACCTGCATTGTGCTTTTCTGAAAACTTTTCAGTAAATTGTGCATTTTTGGTGAGATTATTTAAAATGTTCAGATTTCTTAAAAATGGCTGATATGTTGCGACATTCACCATTTTCCCTAGAATTTGACCAATCTTGTATTTCAGTAGGTCATGGCATATAACATAAAAAACATACAGTAATTTAGACAGAATTTTTAAAATGATCATTACATTAAAAAAAAAAATGAAAGTTTTACATGGTTCAGAAACTTTGGCAATCATTTTACACATCTCTAGAAAGCAGTATACTGTATTAGAAAGTGTTGGTTTACATAAAGTTATCAAAGCAGTCAATGCAAAGTTAATGTATTCCATACATCTAATTATGTAGAAGCAATATACAGCATACATGTAATATGGTTTTCTAGATTAGTCTGTCAACTTTTGGCAGTTACAGATGCAGTCACCAACACTCGACCACATCTCAAGATGAAAACTGCACTATGCCGCAATATCTCTTGAGTTTGACCGACGCAAACTATAATGGCCCATCGGATTAACACAGCAGGGGTCCTTGCTGTGTGAATCCTACCGGGGTCTACCTGCCTGTAAGAGACGCACAGTAAGAGAGAGACTGAATCAATCACTCTAGCTGCGTGACTCTAACAGGAAATCACAGTGGTTTTAATTGATTTCAGGTCCGGGTACCCCCTACTTCCCGAGTTACAGGACCCATTATGGGGTGCCGGTGTCCCGGTGGCGATGTTTAAATTCTCCCCTAACACATACAGTACAGTAATGGGCAAAATTACTATTATCCAGCTATGGATAATAGTGCATTTGCCCATATAAAATAAAACATCAGCCAGCATAAAGTAAATAATGCTTGCACTGAACCCTGCCAGGATGAAGGCTGTTATCATCCTCATCACCGTCCTTGTCCTCTGTTGTCAGCAACAGTACAATAAAACAAATACAATCTAATGGCCCCTAGCCCCTTAATAACCTTATTGGTTAGTACCCACTATAGTAATTAAGGGGTTAACCCTCCCTCCCCCACTACCCACCGGGAGGCCTAATCACCCACCCCAGGGACACTACCCATTGATTGGCACAGTGTTAAAGAGTGCCCATATAAATATATAGCAATAAATGGGTAACCTAAAAAAAAAAGGCCCCAAATTACTGTATATAGAAAAAAAAAACCATTACAAATGCCAAGAAACCAATTGATTGGCACAGTGGTACATCATGCCCATATAATATAAAGAATGTACACAAAGCGCACCAGGGATTAATAATAAAATAAAATATATAATAAAAAAAATGTAATGGTTTGTCAAAAGACCATATTCTAATAGTGTACAACAGGATAAAAGGTGTAACAGCCCCCCCAACGGGGTATCCATTCTCTCCTTATTGCAGGTACAAGACAAACACAAATACACAGACTAAATAGTCACTAGATTAATCAAACTGGCAATAAACACCTTAATACAGTTTGGTAACAACACAGTGACTGGACGTAAATTCACACTGAGGGGAAAAGGTACTGACCAGGAGTAACAGAGCAGGTAATCATTGCTGGGGCTTATGCATCAGCACTCGGAGATCTCTTCTCCGCTCAAACTCCCTGGCTTCTCTGTTCCAGCCAATGGATGTGCGCATTGAGCAGCCTCTCATGACCTCAACATGTTCGGCAACAGTGTACTTCGTCAGGGGGAAAGTTTGAGGCTGCTCACATGCATTAAGAAGCTCCAGCAAACAATAGGATCAGTCCATTTCTAAAAGCACTGATACCTTGGAGGGCAATGATAGTGAAAATATTACCCCAAATATGTTAAAAATGGGAAGAATGACACAAAGCATGACACCGCACTTACATCAATGATACAATTAATCATCAACAAAACCATACATATACTACTAAAAAACACATACATTTAAAAACCAAATACAAAATCAATGCTTAAATGTTTTAAATATTTTCTATCGGGCAAGTAGGTGTAACAAGTTTTCCACCACCCTCTGGGAGATGTCCCTATTACACGGTGTGTTTTGTGCTGCTCACCTGCTGGCTCACAGAATCGCTGAGTTTCCACCGTTGTTAATGGGGAAGACAAAACAGGCTTTTGAGGTGATGGTTGGTTCTTTCTCACTGGTGCGGCGCCTCCACCTCCAGCAGGATCCAGTAGCACTGAATGCAATCCTTGCAGGAGAACCCTCTTTGAATACTCTCCCTGATTAATTGCAGTTTCAGGTCGGAATATATATAACTGGAACGGCTTTATTCTTCACACAACAGGGTAACAGCATACATGGTTCACTTCTCTTCCCTCCTCTGGATGGTCCCTGGAATCAACCCAGGAGGCTTGAGTCCCCAAGGGTCTATTCTCTGCTCTTCCCTCCTCCCCTGGTGGGATGAAGGGTAGTTGTCCCATTCCCCTGAGGGAGGGGATGGAAGGTGGTCCGAGCCCTGACTCCACGCTCCCTAGAACCAGACTCCTTATGTCTGAGCCCCTGGTGGGGCAGAACACAGGCCTAGTCCCGCCCCTGTTACTCAAGGGACCTGCTTACTGCAGGGGTAACCCGATATTAACCCTAACACTGCCTGCACTGGTACCAGGGTTTATGTGTTAGGCAGGGCAGATTAGTAGCCAAGAAGGATACCTGGCTACATAGGTACACAAATGATCTTAGAAACGGTGTAAATTCTATAAGTTCATTAAACATTTTGGGTACTTTGATTCAGAAGTATAAATCCATTTGTTCTCTTTTCAACAAGAAAAGATCTCTATTACCCTGTCTCAAAGTGCGTGCAATATGAAAATGGGATAATGATGGTAAAAACAAAAACTTCCTAAGGGATAAAACTGACTGTGCCCTCAATAAACAAAAGAATTGGAACCTTAGAGACACAGATATTCGGTCAAAGAATAAATATTCTCACACTCCTAAACCTGGCGGGCCCAAACAGGACCGACAAAGGGAAAATATATCAGGTGCTTATCCGAAAGCAATGATCCCTGAAGCCCCATCCAGAATCCAAAGGGTTATAATCCTAAATATAAACAGGATTCTAATGATGGCTGTGAAAGGGAGAATATCTCAAGATATCTTGGTAATAGAGATAAAACCGAGATGAGAATTGGTCTACGGTAGGAAAGAATGGTAGACATGAGGATAATAGAAATAATAAAAAAACACCATAAAATCAGAGAGGAAATTAATATGACTAGTGAAAAACATTTAGTTTGAATTACCAGTAGCTAATAGTTTCCAAAAACTAAATGAGGCATGCAGTGATAGTGATAATGATGGGACCCATATTTTTCTCAAAACAGAAAACAAAAGACGCAGGAGATCAAGTTGGGAACTGGACAACCCCCCCTCGGCATCATTGCCCTTATCTCTGATGAGAAAAATATATTCCGAAGAGGTAAGAGAGGGGGGAGAAAATCCACCAACAAAGTGAGATACCCTGAGTCAGAGTATCCCATGGAATTTGTAACCTGTCATCATCAAGAATAGATCTCCCTTTATTTGAGGTGTTAAAAAAGGGTTTATCATTTGCACCAAGGGATCCAAAAAAAATTGAATTGTATATAGATTTACAAAAATTTCTATGAACTACTAGTTTCTGTTACACTCCTACGCGTTTCGTCAGTAGAACCAACTTCATCAGGGATCTACTGGTTCTACTGACGAATCGCGTAGGAGTGTAACAGAAACTGTTTGTTGCCGCTCTACAAAGGAAACTATACTCGTGGAACTTCTAGCAAGCAGACGTGTCCCTATCGGAGCTCTCTATAGATTGGCTGATGACTGCTTGAAACAACTGAAGCAAGAGAGCCGTGAAGCACAGCTGATACTTATCAGACGATCCTGTTTGACGAGCTGAGCGGTAACATGTACCCTAAACATGCCCTGTCCAACTAATTTTTCTTGCTGTACATGCATATCAATACCACTTGAATTGTTTATAATATAATTTACTATTTCACAATATGGGAGTTTGTGCGCTCTCTTTTTTTTCTTTTCATGTGATCTATGGTGTTGAGACACCATTATTGACGAGCAGCAGACCTTCCACTTCATAATATAAGGTTAAAAGTTTTTATACCTTGATGCATTTTATATTTTGATCACATTTTGTTATCACTGTTACATACAGTATATATGTTACAACCACATTATTAGTACCTTTTTTGAGCAGTATTTAATTTTTTGTTATAACAAATTAAATGTTTTATATGTACAGGATAATAAAGTTAAAATGGAGAATACAAAAATACAATGTCGCCTCTACTTCCGAATGTAAAATGTTTATTCCGCACAGTGTATGTCAAATTGGAACCTTGTTGAAACACATATGCGTGTCATATTCCTAATTAAATTACTGTACAGTAAGATACAGTGCATTTCCTCACGAAGTCGCTAGATATCTACTAGTACATTACTGCTTTTAGTGTATCTAAATAGTAAAAAAACACTATTTTCTAGATTTATATAGTATTTTGTACATACTGTATTCTGTACAGTATATCAATTACACAATTTTATATGTGTAAATGCCTTTCGAACTTTAGGTATAGTAAGTGTCTACACAGTAATACCATGAACACACCAGAAAGTATATTTAAAGAATGAAAATGTTTATTTGCGCAGGATAATAAAGGATAAAAGAATAATACAAAAATACAACGTCGCTTCTTCAAAATTTACAATCTTGCCTTTTTCTTCTTCAAAATGGCTGGTGCTTCTTGGACATCTGGGCCTGTAAAGAAAGAGACAATATTTTATATTATCAATCGCACCGTACATTAGGCAATCCTGATTTTTGGGGTATTTGGGGAGAAAGGACATGACATGGGGAACAGTACATTATGACTACATTGTGCCTACACATGAAAAAACTATTAAACAATGATGCCAGTACAGTCCATTATTATACAGTACTGTTTCTTCTGCTTCTTGGGGGATTGCAGGAGACAAAGCATGCATGGCATGGCGTACAGCAGTTTACATTAGGACTAGAGGTTTACATTAGGTTTTGGGGGGGTTGGGGGAAGGGACTTGGCATGCATGGATTGGAGCACTGTGTCTTATCTGGCAGTGTTTCCTGCACCAGGGGGGGGAGAGGGGATATTTCCTGCACTTTGTCTTTGCCCAGCTCCAGACATGCACATGCAAAAAAGAAATAGAAAAAAATAATTATACCATGACGTCTGTACAGTCCATTATTATACAGTGCTGTATCTTCTGTTTTTGGGGGGGTTGGTACAGCACTTTACATTAGGACTGGAGGATTACATTAGGTTTTGGGGGGAAGGGACTGGGCATGTATGGATTGGAGCACTGTGTCTTACCTGGCAGTATTGCTGGAAGTGTTTCCTGCACCAAGGGGGGGGGGGGGGTATTGTGACAGGGAAGGGGTTAACCAGGCTCATCAATAAAGGTCGTCTGCTTTGTTACCCCATACCCTTGTGTGGGGGTCCTAGAGTTTCAGCTCTTGGATCCAGATGTCGAAAATGCATTGCTGAGACTGTGTGCCACTTTTGCGACATTAAAGATTTATTTGTCTTTTGCCTTTACTGGGGTGCTGGAATTGGGAGATTTCAAGGCTGTACGTTTCAGGGTGGGTTTGTCGGAGAAAGTCTTTACAGGGTGTGTCTATGTATCGGGGTTCCAGAGTTATGGGATACCCCAAAAGTTGTATCCGGGAATTCAGTGAGATTCTCGGATACAGCCAAGCACATTACTCCGCCAAACTGACTGTGAAAACGTTCTTACGACTCACCGCCAGGATTCCTGCTGCAACATCATCCAGACAACGTAAATGGGTATGAAGTGGTTAAACTATATCTGCAGCTATATACGGAGTCCCTAGTGTAGGCTGTGTTCCCAGTATAGCAGAGGTACCCAGATACATGCCCAGGTACTCTGAGCCTAGTCAAGGGGTTCAGGGTATGCTCCAGCTAGGTGATAAAGCATAGCATGTTTGCAGTGTGTAAAAGTTTTAAAAGTTATTTTTCTAAAGTGGGCCAAGAACGAGGCTAGTGAGGGTAGGTGAATTATACTCTCACTCCATCCCTGACACCAGAATAGGAACTTACATCTTTATCACACAAAAGACAGGACACAATATATTTTAATAAATGGTTATATTTTAATAGGTATTGTGACGGTGAAGGGGTACCCAGACCATTAATAAAGTTATTATGCCCGGTTGAGTGACCTTTAGCCAGACTGGGAATTGTAGTGTGCCAGCTCTGCAACCCAGCAAGGTTGGTAATACTGCAAATGTATTCAAAATGCCTGTGTCTCTCCCCCCAGGGATAAGGGGGCGAGAGTAATGCTATGTATCAGCTGTATAAGCCATGTAACAGGGTTCCCGAGTCATAGTGGGTAAATGTAAAGTGTCAGTTCTGCAGCCCACTACTGGCTGCAAGCCTGTAAATGCGTTAGAATTGTCTGTGTGTGTTCTGCTAGGAATAAGGGGACCACACGTATTATACAGCAGGGCCCCACTTCTCGGCGCTCCGCCGATACGGTGGCACCGAGAAGGGGGTTGCCATGTTGTATCCTAAGTCGCGCATGCATAGAATGGGCGGTTGCGCCCGGCGCACATTCGCAGACCGTAGTTTGCGTGCGCAGACCATATGTCGCGCATGCGCAGAACGGTGAAAAATGCCGGTTTGCGCATGTGCATAACTGAAAATCGCCGGATCCGCTTTCCGGCGATTTTCACTATACGGCGGGCCCCTGGAACGGTACCCGCCGTATACCCGGGGCCCTCCTGTACTAAGCTACATTGTATGAGTGCGGTCACCGTTATGGATAAGTTCTGAGTATCGCAACCATGATTACCACATTGTTATACTAAACAACAGAAAAGGTAGCGCTAATAAAATAACCTGGTAATGGCCAGCAGCCTGGGATATAACTCTAACACCCAAGGTCAGATATGATAGAGAAAGAATATGTTATTTCTATGGCGCTAAGCCCCAAGTCACACAAAACAAAAGGATATAAAGCAGCCAGATGGAAGTAGATGTCCACTAGAGCCCTCCTTGTGTAGGCGGTCAAATCATGTAAAAATAAAATAAAAACAAACATAGTGTAATACAGTAAATGACATTAACACACAAATAGTGACACCACTAACAAACACTAAAACTAACAAATGCTGAGACAAACAGATGACTGAAAAGTAAAAAAGGCATTTAATATAATAACTGATAGTTCAGTACAACTAAAAACACACAATGTGAGAAGTCCCTATGGTATCCTGTAGCTAGCTGAAATGCCCGCTTACCGGAGCCCAGCTGGTAACAGGCAGTGGATAATTGGAGAGTATCCCCTCTCATACGACACCGGTGCAGCTCCTGCCCGTCTCCTAGGCGTCTGCCACGTGTGATCGTCTGGTTGCCGAGAAGTCAGTAGATGTAGCAGCTATCCCAGCTTCACAGGGGCAGAATGAGCAGTTTGGAGTCCTTCCCTCTGTCCTCCGTGGTGTAGACATGCGCAGAAGCGCTCGGCGTCACAGGAAATACACCTCAATGACACCAGGTCCTCGCAGTGAAGTGGGGAGCTAATGGCGGCGAATTCAAAAGTGCTCCAGTGAGGGAGCTGCACAGCTCGGCTTGCGGGGATCAGATTCGCTGTATGGAACGCACAGTGATACCTGGGACCACCCTACGCGTTTCGGAAGACTGCGCTTCCTTCCTCAGGGGTTAAAAAAGTAGTGCCTCAGTCTCTGAATGTCTGCACATAAATAGTCCCGATTTAAAGACACAGTGACATATTTAACAAAATGGACATGCGCACTAGTACCAATGTAATGGTGTCTCAGCATACAACCATAAAAACATGAAAACATAAAAACAAAGCAAATATATGAAAAACATGCACAATACATAAATCTAATAGTAAAATATCAAAATTCACGATGACCACCAACTACTGAGTGGGAGAAAAAACCTAAATGGGATAATGCATCATATATGCTAATCTATTTAGTAATTCTATATTGTCAAATGATCATTATCACCCCTTAAATAGATATCCATTAAAGGATATATACTATATATATATATATATATATATATGATAGTATACATAAAGAGAACAATATATAGCCCGTGTACAAACATAATATTGGATCAACAGGTGTAAGATGGACAGTATGCAATTGGAACATTAACCCCAAAACCCACAGAGACAAAATACGGACTATTCTAACATGAACAACGCACAGGACACAGCCTATGACCAAATGTACAGCGTCCAGTGCAGAACCATCTTCAACTAATAATATTATAAATAGTGAAGGGACAGTGATAAACTAAGTATACTACCAAGTAGTCGTGTGATGTATAAAGAGAAAATGTGTCCTAGAGCTAGTATAAAAATATGAATATATATATATATGTGTACTATATTATACACCCAATATAATAAATTATAATACAAAGTGTAATACAAAACTACTACATATATGATACCTTATATTAAGGAGTGCTTTTAATAACATTACATGAACCCTTATAGTGTGATTTAAATCAATTGCGGTACACTGATATTAGATGAAACAAACCCACATAATAGTGGCTCAAAGATGGTCACAGCATAAATTAATAACCCAGGAGTTGATCAAACCATGATCAACGGTGATCAAACAAGAGTGACAATAGTAGATAAGTTTTGTTATTTACTAATAAGAAAAGCTTTGAGGTCTAACTCAATGTTTATGCCAAGTGGCATACATCCATTGTTATACTAAGTTACATTGTATGTGTGCGGTCACAGTTATGGATTAGTTCCAAGTATCGCAAACATTTGATTCCCGGATCCAACTCTTGAGGTATCCCAGAACTCCGGAACCCTGATACAGAGACACATTCTGTAAAGACTTTCTCCGGCAAACCCACTCTGAAACTTACAGCCTAGAAATCTCCCGGTCCCAGCACCCCAGGAAAGGCAAAACACACATAAATCTTTATTGTCGCATAATTTGCATACAGTCACAGTAACACATTTCTTGCAACTGGTTCCAAGAGCTGACAATCTAGGAACTCAACACATGGATCCGGGGAAAGCAGTGGGCTTAACCTTTATTAGTGAGCCTGGTTAACCCCTTCACCATCACAGGAGTCCACCCATGTTGCTCTTTTTGTCTGTATTGTCCGTATGTCTGTCTTGTTTTACTTTGTCTGTTTGCGTATGTATTTTGTTCCCTCTCTTGCCTTTTTTGCTTCCTTACTCCTCCATCATCTTTAGTTCCCTGACATGGTGCGTAACTGATTAGTGTAGCAGAGAGCTGAGTGCAGTCTGATTTCGCGCCTCCTTGTCTGTCTGCTTATGCCTTGATTGTACTGTCCTTTTGGGGTTGTTTTGGGGATGTTTCACTCTCCCTTGCTGAGGTTGCTGGGAGAGCTCGACTAAAAAATGGCCATTGCTAAGGTCTGCTCACCGGAAGTCGCTTTTGACATTGTTAATCCTTTCTTCTCTGTATTTTTAATTCTCTTTGTATCCATGGCAAAATCTGTTTCCTGTCCTCATCAGAACACCACTGCTCTCCCTAACTGTATCTCTGATTCTTAGCAATATCATCCTGGATGCTTTTTACAACCTTGTTCTTTCCTATGTAAACTGCTGTAACATTCTTATAATGGATTCTTCTGCTTCTTACATTCTGCTTTCAATCTGCTAGCTCTCGGCTTTACTACAGTATGCATTTCTTAAATGTTCTTCATCTATAATTCAACTTATTATACACTTCAGACACACAACATCTTTGTCACGGGAGACCAATACTTTTAACACCTTTACCTTCCGGGATCAATACACTAGGCAGGACACAGTAGTGGAATAAAATGGGGCTTAGGCCTTGGCCATGTTTGGCGCTTGCTCGCTCTCGCTTGCTGCCGCTCGCTCTACCAGGATCTTTTTGCTGTCCTTACAGAGGAGACAGCAAGCGCTTGGGTGGCGGGTATCACTGTGTGTGTGTGTCACTTGGTAGCTGTCAGTGTGTGTGTGTCACTGGGGAACGTGTGTGTGTGTGTGTGTGTGTGTGTGTGTGTGTGTGTGTGTGTGTGTGTGTGTGTGTGTGTGTGTGTATATTATATAATATTTTAAAAATTAAAAAAAAGACATGTGAGAATAAATTATTTATTAACATTGTGCAACTTTGATAAATATATTCACGCACGCACACACGCGCACGCACAGACGCATACACATACACATGCATACACGCACACACACACACAAAGGCACGCACACACACACATATGCATACACACACACATGCATACACACACACACACATGCATTCACACACACACACACACATGCATACACACACACACACACGCATGCATACACACACACACACACACATGCATACACACACGCATACACACACACACACACACACACACACACACACACACACACACACACACACACACACACACACACACACACACACACACACACACACACACACACACACACACACGCACACACGCACACACACACGCATACACATACACACACATGCATACACACACACACACACATGCATACACACACACACACACACACACATGCATACACACACATGCATACACACACACACACACACACACACACACACACACACACACACACACATGCATACACACACACATGCATACACACACATGCATACACACACACACACACACATACATACACACATGCACACACATATACATACACACACACACAATGCACAAACACACACATACACAGACACACACACAGGAGACATGGATCGGGGCAGAAGGGGGACAGGGATCGGGCAGAAGGGGGACAGGGATCGGACAGAAGGGGGACAGGGATCGGGCAGAAGGGGGACAGGGATCGGGCAGAAGGGGTACAGGGATCGGGCAGAAGGGGGACAGGGATCGGGGCAGAAGGGGGGCAGGGATCGGGCAGAAGGGGGACAGACCGTCAGGGGGCGGGCCGGGGGCGGGCGCGTCACTGGCCGGGGGCGGGCCAGTGACGTCACGGAGCTGGTTCGCCCTCATTGGGCGAACCGCTCACGTGACTGGCCTGTCTCGCCGGCAAGCGGGGGAATTTTAAATTCCCCTAAGACCTGTGCTTCCGCAAGCGCGCGGAAGCGCAGGTGAGCCCCTACTAAAGCCGCTCTAATTGCGGCTGTAGGGGCTCAGTGCTGAGCGGGAGCGCGCGTCAGCACGCTTCCGCCAGCAAGCAGGCAACATGTCCGAGGCCTTATTCTGGTAAAACCAGCAGGCATTCAATATAACACAAAATACAGGGAATACACGCTTAACTGGGGCCTGGGGGGGGGGGGGGGGAGTCCCTAGCCTCACTATGTGTAGGGTGCCTGCATCAGGAAGGCTTACCCTGTCCGCTCAACATCCAGGAAGACCACGGCACTATCAACCGGATAAATACCTGGCTTACACCACTGACTGAGTCTTTGTTCGTATCAGACCTTGGCCGCATCCCTAGCACTTGTCCCCAGCTTGGCTAGGCTTCTCCGGCACCTCAGTGCCTAGTGCTTTGTTTCTGGACCTGTTTCTCCACCCTTCCCTGCTCAACCAAATGGCACTACACCTCGCTACTCCCACCCTCCCTTTTGATCTAACATCTCTATGCAGACATCCTGGCTAATCAAATTACCAGGGCTGCCCTAAGAGATGAATACACAGTTTAAACACATTTATTTCTCTAACTTGGACCCAGGGCCTTTGATGATAAAACCTGGCTTTTGGATAACCAAGCTTTAATACCACGTTTCAATAACTTTACTGGTAATATTACTAGGGGAACAAAACGGGATGCAATGAATATGTGTACCCGCAAATCAGGGGTGATTTGCGGTTAGAATTGGGAGACAACCAGTCACTTTGTCCCGGAACATTTTATACACATTTGAATCCCTTTTGCCCCCCAATTCCAACTATTTAAGTCCCGCTCTCGAAGTCCCACTTTTGTACATACAACACATAGAGGGTCAAAACACACACATTGTCATGGGGACCCACGGTTTTAGGAGTAGCATGCCGGGCTTCCCATTTATTATGAAGGCTGGCTACCGCCACCATCACAATCGTCATCTCCAGTCTCTCACTATATAAACACCTTCCACTTCAACATTGTTGCTCTCTAATTCACCTTTCACATCTGAAACCCGGCACCTTACCTCAGGATTTCTCTTTCAACTAATATTTACCAATTGGCATTTTCTTCCTTTCTTCGAAAATTCTACCCAAAACACACCAGCATAAAAAGGACCTTTTAGTAGCTATTCCACCAGAAGTAATTCCTACCCTGCTACATACATTGCACTCTTATTTTACTTTCACTTTTTGATCTATTATTCAGCATGCAGCCTCTTCCATACATTTCAACCAATCCCATACCATATTTGTGTTTCCCAATACACTGCTAAAACCAAGGGATTCTCAAATGGTGATAAGTAAACCACTGATGGTGGTCCCTAAAAGCTTTAATGTTGGTGTCTGGACTCCTTCGGATTGCACATAAAGCTGTTCTCTCTTGTAGTCTGTGACTTTTCTACCACTACAAGTACTGTATCTGCATGCTGATTTTTAGACCAAGGTCTAGTTTTTATAGCAGGTAACATAAAAGAATAAATAACTAAATATATGTAAAAAACAAATGATTGCTCTATCATATCCTACATTGATTGGCTGATATTAGACCACAAACCTCAAAGAGCTCACTTGAAACATGTTCTATGAAAACATATACTGTAGCTTTCTTTCTAAAAGCTCATTTTGTTTTGTAATGTGTTTGTAGAGCAGATGAGTAAAATTATACAGAAAACATTATAGAAAAACAGCCTGATCTCAAATTGTTTTAATTAATAATAACATTCATGTGTACATCTTGGTAAAGTATAGAAGAAAGGCTCAACAAAAGGAAAATACAAGAAATACACTACATATTGTATTACATACACATACAAGGCAATGATTTAAAAAAATGGATGTATATGAATATTAGAGAAATAAGCATTTTCTTTTTTTCCAAGTTTATACAGATGGTAAACTGAATCTGAGGAAACCTAGCTTCCTTTAACTACTCCGTTGTGTGTAATTTCAAGGTGTGTTAAGCAGAACCTTGCACAAGAAAATCCCTGCCATCCACTTCTACCTTATGATCAATGACAGGTTGAAATGCATTATCTTTTTTTTTTTTTTAGAAGTTTCCATTGTTTCTTAATTTGCAAAGAAATAAAAAAGTTAAATGTTTATTTTACAGACAATTTCTGGCCATCACCAAAGGAAACGTCATAATGAAGACATACAGTATCATCGAAGGCCCCTTCAGTAATTATACAATATAAAAACATTACAATATTAAGATATGTCAAGTGCTAACAGACACTTGGAAGATATCACAATAATGGGGACACAATCTGTAAGGCAGTAAAAATTAGCATTTGAAGGCGATACAAAAATTACAAAAATACCCAAAGGAGTGTGTACAGGTAGTCCTCGCTATCCAACGTTTCACTTTACAACGAATGGCATATCCAACGCTTTACAATGCCACCTTGAGGGCCGTTTTTTCGACGCCAGAATGAGTTACCCAACGCTCACCGCCACTGATTAACATGGGACTCACTTTACAACGGTTTCCCTATCCAACGTTTTTTCCCGAACGGATTCCGTTGGATAACCGATGACTGCCTGTACTGCAGCTTTTCCTTATTTTTTTCTTTATTAACATGCCAGCATAGTAAAACTTTTAGAAAATACTTTTGCTAATGCATTATTACACTAAAAATAATCAATTAAGGTATTTAACTTGTTGTTTCAGCTTTATCTATGTATTATTTCACATTTAGGACCTTTTAATTTCACAGTACCAACTTGAAAAAGTATAACAATTTAAATATAACTGAATTTGGAAGGAATTCTATATAGACGAACACTACTGTATATTGTTTTCAAGATATACAAGGAGAAAAAGATTCCCAGAGTCCCGCGCTTATTTTTCCTTGGCTGGTAACGCATTAGTCATTACGTCTGTCAGTTTGTGCTGGGCAGTAGGGAATTACTTGGCAAAACACAAAGCCAGCCTCTTGAAATGCTTTCTTCAGTTCAACCTTAATGCAAAAAAAAGTTGGTCACTTAAAAAAAAAAAACAAATCTCACATTTCTCAGCATTTACGGGATATACAGTAAGATGCAAACTCTATACAGTACCAGTTTTTTTGGATCCAAGCATAATCCAATAACTGCACCTCCACTGCCAGGCAGCTTCACTGCACATCCATGCTAAAGGAAAGAAAAAACAAAATTACTACACAACTCCCTATTGTAAATAAGTATTACTGCTTTTGTTGTTAGAATGATTAGCAATCATTAGAAATGCACTTCCTGTTCCCACAAAGGTTAACAGGATAATTGAAGAAAGGTTTCATAATTATAATGAATACAATTGTATATAGAAGAGTCACAAAACTGAAAGTCCAGAGCTAGTGCTACACAGCTGAAGCAGATTCCTGATATGGTGTATACCAGTATATACCAATAAACTTTTGAATGGAGGCCCGGTGGTTAAAGGTAAGAGTGCATGAGTGAATAAAGACTTTTTGTATATCTGTTTGAGAGTATGTCCCTCTAATATATAAGAACAGTCCATATAACAAAAAGTGATGAAATGAGGGAATCAAACACTGAAAGGGGAGATGAGGGACGGGAGTGATTGGGTCAAGGCACGACCCAAATGGAGACCAAGATCAGCCCGACCCACTGCTCCCTTTACTAATCAAGATGAATGATATTCCCAAGCCAGATATGCATCTATAGAGGATCACACACTGTGATGGTGAGGAGGTAACCAGGCTCAATAATAAAGGTTAAGCCCACTTGGTTGTCCCTGATCCATGTTTTGGGGTCCTAGAGTGTCAGCTCTTCGACCTGACTGTCGTATATGCATTACTGTGACTGTTTTTACCTTTCCAGGAGTGCCAGCAAGCACAGTGTAAAGGTATATTTTATTAAAGGATTATATTTAATAGGAATATATGCTTGTAACCTGTATATGAACTGTGGGATTTCCATGTCCCGGGTTCCGAGAGACCAGATGGCCACCAGGCTTGGTGCCACTGTGTCTGCTCAAGTCCTGGACTTGATAACCTCAGGGATGCTAAGGTGTTGGAACAGGCGTGGTACGGGAGTTACACTCAAGTGCCCATGTCCTGGTATAACAAAGGGCTATCTTGCCACTATTTGCCCAGCCCCAGACTTTGAGGAGCCTGGCACAACGGGGGTTCGATATGCTAAGTGGCAGAGGTGCCAGGTTGGCGCATGCCCCTTAGCAGAATTGAAATCAGTGCCCGTCCAGCTTCGGAGTACTGGCAAATCGGTGATAGGCTGGCAGAGAAATTCCCACACGCTGATTGGCTGTAGTGTTTTGTGAATGGGACTCCAAAACCTATAAGAAACCTTGCAGCCAATCGGGACCTCAGATTCTAAGCGCCAAAACATCAGCAGCAAATTCAAGATCCCAAATAGATGCTCTGAGAGAAATAAACACGAGTCGACTTCAGAAAATTCAAGGCAATCCATTCAGTCCCACTTTTCAGGGGCAAAGTTCTGAAAACGGAACGTAGCGGTCGCGGCTGGAATTGCCGAATTGAGTTCCAGGACTTTTGTGAGTACCTCCCGGTCATTGGAAAGGACTCATACAGACTTCATTATGTAGCCATTAGGACTAGGAAAGTTTAGTTCGTTAGCCCAGATCCCCAGTAAGTATGTTTCATATTGCGATCCATTGTGTGTATGTCTTTTCCTGGAATAAATTACAGTTTATTTTACCTCCTTGTTTTGCTATATCATATGAACCTGGTCTCCCGTGACACATACCTCCTAGCAAATAGAGTTGAAACAGCAGCCGCTTGTACTCACTGCACCTGACCTGCAACCATTGAATCTGGGCTTCGTGGGCGTGCTGTCTCCGAAATCATTATAGAGCGTAGATGACCTAAAGAACAGAAAAACGGAGAGCACCGCACCGAGAAAAAAAATGGGGATCCAATCTGAATTGCTGATAAAAGGTAGGTTTATTTACGGAACCACTAGCAACATTGTAGTCACAGAAAAAGTAGTCCTCTTACGCGTTTCACGCACTGGGCGCTTTATCAAAGAGCGACAAACCCAATAATAATTATGCTATTTATAGGCATCACGGTGGTCAGCCGGATATCCGCAATCAAAAAATGTGAACCAATCAGAACACATCTGAAAAGAATCCCAGGTGTGTCATAATGTATCCAGTGATTGCTAATCTAAAGCGGCAGGACCACCAAGAGCCCCATAAGAGCACAGATAAATCTCAACTAGTGAAAGTTTAAAAACATACTTCCAATATAACAAAGTATCCAAGGAAGTAATAAAAAAGTAACAATACCAAACATAAATGTAGCGGAATGCTGCCTGAAGTTATAAAAAAGAAATAATGTACTGTATGCAATGTAATAAATAATATAAAATTAAGTCAGATACCTTTGTAACACCTCTGATACCAATGTATATACTGTATATTAAGCCAAACGAAACTTGCAGCAATGTATTTTCTAATTAATCCAGAAAACGCACTAAAGTATATGTGCATATTGAATACAATATAAGAAGTAAATGTATATGTATATATATATGAATGAACTCTATAACACATAACAAATAGCAAAACCAATAATAACAAACTAAAGACTCTGTCCCAAAAGAACAGAACGGTGGGGAGAGGGGGGAAGGGAAAGAAGGGACAGGTGGGAAAGGGAGGGGAGGATGGGGACAGGGGGAAGGGGGAAGTAAAAGAGGAGCGGAGAGGAAGAACAGGAAAAACAGAAAAATGGGACTAGGTAAGCATAAATAATGAGACTAATAGTACATTTCTTCCTTGAATGCCGACTCATTCCCTAATCCACTAGAGGTATAGTAGCGATTGTCCAATGCAGCATAAGTAAAGGCTCATACAAGACCACAGTATGATTTGAAGCATTGTAGAACTTTATTTCTGTACTTAATGCACATAGATACATGCAGGATGGAAACTGCTACATGTACACTCTAACTCATGTCACTGACCAACATTACATATATATATTATTATTATTACGTATATACGTTATATACCCTGTATACAGACTGACCACTCAATACAGATTAACCACTCCTCTTAATGACTAACGAGACTAAAACTTGTCTTTCTGGTATTTTTTATTCTATACTGCTTTCCTTTAGCAAGGCTTTCATGTGTTAATTTGTGTTTTATTGTATCTTTCCTTTCTATTGATCAACCAAGGCTTTCATGTGTTCTTCTGTGTTTCATTGTATCTTTCCTTTCTATTGATCAACCAAGGCTTTCATGTGTTAATTTGTGTTCTTGGCACCCACCCGAAATGTGATCCCATTGTTTTAACATTATCAGTTTGGAGGGGTCATTACAATTAGATGCAGTTGCAGCCTTTTGGTCAACTGTGGTGTCATAAGCGAGTTAAAATGCACATACAGTATATATATATATATATATATATATATATATATATATACACACACACATATATACCACAACCTAATACATATTACACTGCATGCTTAATCAATGCTCTCCTATCCACAACCTCCTCGAATAGGTGGTTACATGCTCTATCGCAGAAAATAAAACTCTTTCGTCAAGTTTATTTGACTCTAAGAGGAAGATTAGCAGAATCAACATTCCAAACGGTTGCCACAGATGTGGAGCCTGCTCAATATGTCCTTAAATGGCACAAATTCAAACAATAAAGTGTATAAATACAAATAACTAATTTAAATTACAATACTTCTTGAATTGCAATACGTCCTTTGTTGTTTATTTGATCAAGTGTGGTAAGGGATACGAGGGACGAACTATTAGACCACTAAGGTCACATATAATGGACACCTTAGATCTAGTCGGCATAAGGACCTTAGGTATCCCGTTTCCAGACATTAAACCACTTGCCCATTAGGTGACTTAAAAACTCTCATTTTCTGCAATAGAGCATGTGCCTCCACCTATTTCTGGAGGTGACAGACTGACTGGGCATGCTCAATCGTCGAGAGATGTGTTGGATCTTTTCTCTTAATACATTGACCCCTTAAGGTATTAATGTAGATTGGGAGCTGCATATTTTTTTTTATAATACAGCCTTTATATATTCAGGTCTGCAGTCACATTCAATTATGATTCATACTTACTTATAGTACCTTGACTATTATCTTGGATGTGGTTTATGTCTTCCTTTAGGGAGTTTATGTTTTGTATCAATTAATATATGGATCTATCCTGTTGTATCAGGATATTTTTATAAGGTGTTTTTCATTTTTGATTGCATTTAAAAACTATACAAGTCTCATTATTTATGCTCATCTAGTCCCATTTTTCTGTTTTTCCTGTCCTTCCTCTCCGCTCCTCTTTTCCTTCACCCTCCCCTCCTCCAATCCCCATCCTCCCCTCCCTTCCCCACCTTTCCATTCCCCCCTTTCTTTTATTTTGGGACAGAGCCTTTAGTTTATATTATTATTGATTTTGCTATTTATGTTATAGAGTTCATTCATATATATACATTTACTTCTTATATCGGATTCAGTATGCACATATATTTCAGTGCATTTTCTGGATTAATTAGAGAATACATTGCTGCAAGTTTAGTTTGGTTTAATATAAAGTATATACATTGGTATCAAGAGGTGTTACAAAGGTATTTGGCTTCATGTTATATTATTTATTTCATTACATACATTATTTATTTTGTATAACTTCAGGCAGCATTACGCTACAGTTATGTTTGGTATTGTTAGTATTGTTACTTTTTTATTACTTCCTTGGGTACTTTGTTTTATTATCAGTATGTTTTTAAACTTTCACTAGTTACGATTCATCTGTGCTCTTTTGGGGCTCTTTGCTAATCTAAAGCGGCAGAACCACAATCACTGTATACATTATGACACACTTGGGATTCTTTTCGGATGTGTTCTGATTGGTTTAGACTTGTTGATTGCGGATATCCGGCTGACCACATTGGAGCCTATAAATAGCATACAAATAGCATACTTATTATTGGTTTGTCGCTCTTTGATAAAGCGACCAGTGTGTGAAACGCGTAAGAGGACTACCGTTTCTGTGACTACAATGTTGCAAGCGGTTCCGTAAATAAACCTACCTTTAATCAGCAATTCAGATTGGATCAACGTTTTTTTTCTCGGAGTGGTGCTCTCCTTTGTCCTGTTCTTCAGGTCATCTCTGCTCTATAATGAATACAACTCATATCTATTGTTTGTTCACCTCTGAAGAGCTACATATAAATTACTGTTCTTAAAATAGCTGTAGGTTTCATTTCTATGTGCACTTCATTTGTAATAGATTGCTTGCGTGTAGATAAAGCTTGATCTATTAAACAGGCAAAGTCTCCTGGGACCAATGTGAACTAATTCCACTGGCATGTGTAACAGGTCTCAACTGGGTGATTAATTAATATTTTACCCTAATTTGGCTCCTATCAAATATTTTAAATCAATTGTGAAGTTAGACTTGGGAAGGGGTTTGATTTAATCTGGCTACTCCATTTTATGAAATGTCACGGTATGATCAGCAAGTGCTCGTACAGCCAGAAACTCCTCTCCTTTTCTTAATTGATCTCTGAAAGGGACATGGAGGGATAAGTGTAAAGGAAATTCTTCAAGTCCTCAAATAAATTCAACTTGTAACTAATTTCAATATGATGGCAGCCAAACCTTTGCTATTAGCATTGTTAGATTTATTTAGGAAAGGCAGCTAGACTGTTACATTTTTTATAAAAGTATATTTTTTAGCTGGGTACATGGGATTGCAACCTTCAATGCCAGAGTACACCCCGATGTATAAAAACTGTAATCTGAAGGTTTTCATGCACAACCATAACGCTGTGTTTAATATATAAACAAAGGCCTAAAAATAATAAAAAAACAATCAGTATGTATGATACTAAATAATTTAGTAACATGTTATTTTCCTGCTACCTATGAAGAAATTACATTGATGTCTATGATACCTGGAATTTATTGTATTAACGAGATCACCAAAATGGCAATATAGTATCTTCCAATTATTTTTTTCAATATGCCATTTAAAGTTTTATATCCCCACCCCCAGAAAACTATGATTTTCTTAAAAACACAAGAATACTTTTTTTGTGATTATAGTCTACCTTTAAATATAAGTGAGTAAAATGCTTTTCATCTTTTTTGTTCAAAGAAGAAACCTGATTACCACTATTAAAGTCCAATTCCATGTAGGGCAATACCTAATTAAATTATCAATCAAATGAATACAACTTCCAGTCACTTTTTAAAATAACCTATGTATTATTGATTTGGGAAATTAATCTAAGAAAATGTAATAAACATTATGCTAATTTTAATGTCAATGAATGATAATATAATTCTTATTTTTATTTGAACATGTAAGAAATGTTAAATAGTTATTGCACATAGGACACCGATTTCTACAGTATCCTTTATCACTCTTGATTTACCAGAATAAATCTTGATACACCAATGTAACACATGAAACAAACAGTAATAGTTTGTTAAAGTGAATAATAATTATAATACTAATTGTTTGTTCTTGTATAGCGCTGCTAGTTTTACGTAGCGCTTTATAGAGACATTTTGCAGACACAGTCCCTGCCCCGTAGAGCTTACAATCTATGTTTTGGTGCCTGACGCACAGGGTGATAAAGTGACTTAACCAAGGTTACAAGGAGCCGACACCGGGAATTTAATTAAACTCAGTGCCAGTGTCGTTACTCACTGAGCCACTCCTTCAGTCTGAATGTCTCATAATCATGACTAATAGAAATCTTTTAGTAAATAACCTAAAATAAATACTCAGTAATTACAGTACCACCAAACTGTAACAGCTATGACATGATATCCATTGCTGACCACAAGATGTCACACCAGCATTATAGACATGATATCCATTGCTGACCACAAGATGTCACACCAGCATTATATAAAAAAAAGTGCAACACTGTATACAGCGGATCAGAGTTCTGTGAAATCAGTACACAGAATTAAATTGCAGCAATTTTTGCACTTAAAAAAATGGTTTTAAGGAGAGACTAACTTTTAGTCTGTGATATTAAATGTGAAGGAGATGTCAATTCCTTTCATGGCTTTGCAGAAAATTGCTTTACATTCTTTTATAAGCAGGCACTGGTCGTACACTAACAAAACTTGTTTATAGCAAATGTGACCCGTAAAAACAAGGTAATCTATAGTTTACCCAGGGGTAAACAAAAATGTGGAGTCAGACAAAAATTTTAGGCGCCAAAGGGGCCTATGCACTAAGCTCCGATAAGTCACTTATCGCCACCTTATCGCCAAAAAAGCCTACTGCTATTCAGTAAGACCCAATAAGTCGGCGATAAGAGAGCTTTTCGGCAAATGTTTTTGCTGGGTAAAAAAATCACCAAACGGGCGGAGATAAGCCACTTATCGCCACTTATCGCCACCTTTTCAAACTCGTGGTATTCTAGTAGCCCGACTAACTTATCGAGGCTAATCGCGGCTCTAGAATTGAGATTTCCTCTCAAAATCGACTCGCCAGGAAAACTAGGCAAGAGGGTGGTGAGAAGCTGCCGATAAGGCGGTGAGACGGGACAGACCCATTAATATCAGCAACAGAGACCCCCGGCATCAATCCCATGCAATAAAAATGCATTTAGTCAACTTCGTACCTTAGCGGCTAACCGCTAAGGCAATGAAGGGGTTAATGGACAACAGCAGCTTTATTGGGGCAGAGTGAAGGGAGTGAAGAGTGTACTTGGCCCTTCACTCCCCCCGTCTGCCCCCAATAAACATTACAATATGTTATAATCACAAATACACAACCCACCCCGTGCACCCACATAAAACCATAATTTTTTTTTATATACATGATTCACACCAGAGACTGCGGGGGTCCCCGGGTGGTCCTCGCGGGTGTCCATGGGCCTACAGGTGGTCCCCGCAGGTGTCTGGGGGCCCCAATGGGGTGCCCAGGTGGCCCCCACGGGTGTTGGTGGCCCTCGGGTGGTTCCCACTGGTGTCCGTGGGCCTCCAGGAGGTCCCTGTGGGTGTCTGGGGCCCCAGAGGGGTCACTGTGTGGCTCCCGCGGGTGTCTGGGGGACCCTGGGTCATGCCCACGGGTGTCTGGGGGCCCTTGGGTGGTTCCCACGGGTGTCCGACAGCCCCATAGGGGTCCCAGGGTAGTCCCCGTGGGTGTCCATGGGTCCTCGGGTGGTCCCCGTGGGTGTCCAAAGGTTTCGGGAGGTCCATGGGTGTCCAGAGGTCCTCGGGAGGTCCATGGGTGTCCAGGGGTTCTCGGGTGGTCCCCGAGGGTTTCCGCTGGCCTGCAGTACCAATCCTGTTGTTAAAAAAAATCAAATTGGCATACATTTCAATAAATACACCTCCCCCCCATGGGGGCAAAATAACTACAGTATTATCCAGATGTGGATAATAGCTCATTTGTCCATTATTAAAACAAACATTAGAACTCGCTGGGTGAGCCCTTTTCAGAGGGGCAATCTTCACGTCGCTGGCTAATCGCCATTTTTGCAAAGATTGCTATCACTGGTATTCGGGGCTTTCTGCATACCGTGATAGCAACGCTGTAAAAAATGGAGATTTAGAAACCCTGGTGATTTTTTCTATCGGAGCATAGTGCATAGGCCCCAAAGTCTTGTTAAGAGGCAGAGTATGTGTCAGTTTGTATCTGTGACAATAGTGACACACACTGACCTCCCTCCCATATCCACTACCCCTGACACACTGTCCAAAATTGAGAGCGGTGTTGGGCAGTTTCCTGGAGTGCTCTGTCTTTCTCCATCCCCTGCCCCATGCGCTCTTAATTATTCCCCACCACAGCACACAAAGCAGCGCAACGCTGACTGCAACCAGTTACAGCGTACAAATGTGGAAGGGTTCCACTCCAGACTTTGGCTGGAACCTGCCCTTACCTGGCTGCTGTGGACATCTTGGTTGCTGGCAAGCCTCCTCCTGAACTTTGTTATTGGCTGAACCTGTTCAAGGGCTTAAATAGCAGCCAGTTACTTCCAGCCCCTGCCAGATCATTGTATACGTTTCCCTGTGTTCCTGACCACCATGGGTTCTGTTTTGAGCCTTCCTTGTTCGTGAGCCTTCCCTGTTCCTGAGGCTAGCCGGTTGCTGTGCCTAGCCTATTGCTGTGGCTCATCCCAGAGCTGTAGCTCATTCCCTTAAGAAAAAACAAACTCAGTTAGAACTAAAAAACGCTTAGGTTCATTCTTAGAGCTGTATCTCCTTCCTTTAGTGAAAATAGGATTTAGGTTTCATAAAAATTCTTGCAACCTCATATGTTGGAGTAACCCCCAAAACCTCTATACTTGTTCTCGGGAACGGGCATACACTGGGGGACCCTCACTAACTTAGGGACCCTTGACTGTACCCGGGATACACATCCCTATACCCCCATTTACCTTTCTGGTCTGCTGTGCTGAAGCAGGGAAACCTGGCGGTGCGTTGCATAACTGTTTTCAAGGGAGGATTTTGACCAGGGTGATTTTTCTATATCTCCCTGGGAATCTGACCTGATTCCTGGATACATTTTTTGGGGTGGCCAGCAACTCTGGACCCCAGCTACCTAGACACAATCTGACAACACTTTTATTGCAAAACTCCCTTTGAACCTCATAGCCTCTCAATCTCCACTGGTTAGCACTCCTGGAAAGGTAAAACACACATAAATTCTTTATTGTCATACAATTAAATACAAGTCATGTACAACAGATAGGTTGTACATGACTTGCATTTGATTGTATGACAATAAAGAGTGTAGACAGCAACTGTACACTCTAAAACCCTAAATATGGATCAGAGGTAACCAACCGGGCATAATATCTTTATTGATGGCTTGGTTACCCCTTTACCGTGACAATCATTACATGCAAAGTTAAAGTGACCCCTGTTTTTCCACTTTCCATGTTCCCTTTAACCTAGACTCATGAAACTTGCTGTGTGTAAGTTTTATTTGGGATATTTGGGTAAGATTGCAGTTATTTTGTTTGCAGGAGTTGGGGGGCCAGAGCTATCGATAGTACCTTAATTCTACCCGGTGTGCATGCATGATTTGCCGGTACGCGAGTAGAATTACACCGGGACTATCCATCTCTCCCCAGCCTACTAGTTTTTGAGCCCCAATAACCCAGTCCTATATCCAGTACAGTCATGAGTCTCCCAAAGGTCCCCCATGTATTAAAATATGTTTTCCAATGTTTGATACATTTATTATAAGGCTCTATGCAGTCTGCCCGGGCATCCAGTTAAGGTGCCAGCAAGTCTGCATAGAGTCCGTAGTTCAAAGGGGAGAGTATGTCCAGAGGTGTGAAAACATTTAGTGGGCGAGGAAAGGCAAATTGCCAGGTCCAGAGGGCACCTCGTGGGGACACCTGTTGTAGTTGCTAGACTTGAGGGAGCCGGCCAAGCGGATGGCAATGAGTTAGCCAGAGAGGATGCCGCCGGAGTCTTCTCCCCTTAGCTAAAATCATATTTCCTGCTCACCCAGCTTTTTGAGCCTTCTTGGCACACCTACTCCTCTGACGTCAGCCGAGGGTCGAGACCCTCTTTCTATTGGCTGGCGGGGAGGGATTCCCATGCTCTGATTGGTTGCTCCACCCCAGTCCGTTCTGGGGATAGCCCAGCGGTGTAGGTAAGGTGCTGACCAAGAGAGCGAGTGTGCACAACCAATGGCTTCATTCGATGAAGCTAGGGCGGGCTTTTCAAAGTTGCTCTGTTCTAAATAACAGAGCAACCGGCTTCGTTTTGAAGCCTGAAAAATTTGCCTCGTGAGACTAAGTCAGACGCGAGGACCAAGTTCTCATTTTAGAAACCAGCGGTTGCAGATGGGAACTGAAGCCGAAAAGAGGACCAGGAGAACCGGGTGTATATTCTGGTCAAGGTAAGCTCATCCAAGCGGGCACCCTGCACCTAGGAAAGCCTAGATTTTTTCCCCAGACCCCCAGTAAGTGTATCTCTTCTTGTTGTACGTGGGTTCACCCAACTAAATTACAATTTGTTTTTACTATCTTGTGTTGCCAAATGAATGATCCCGGTAATATATAAATGGTGTAAAAAGTACCTGGTCTCTGGAGACAGTACTCTATCCACTACAAACTCCTGCTTCCGGCCCTCCCCCAATATCCTCACACACTCTCATATTACTCAAAAGTCTTGCATTATCTACTGAATGTTGGTGGAGAACTCTGAAAACCAGTACACCAACCACTACTTATTCTAATGGAAAACATCACAAATTTACAACATGCTAACAACTACTCAAATTTCTATTTATACTGTTACTCTTTTGCAGGTGATATTGAACTTAACCCAGGCCCTCCCTGTCATGGGAGACCAGCACTTTTAACATGTTAATACCTGGATCCTTTGAGTGAGTAAAGCGAAGAGATAAAATAAACTGTGATTTATTTACAGAATGAACACACACTCATTGGTTTACAATATATGAGCAAGAGGTACACCGACTCCTTTGAGACCCTGTCTTTTATAAAAAAACTAACCTCAGACCCTACATCATTATTTCTAATTACTCTTAAAAAACTTCTAGATGAGGCATTATCCAAAACAATAATCACAGAGAAAGAATATGGGTTTCTTTACAATAAGTCACCAAAAATACCGGTGTTTTACCATTTTCCTAAGTTGCACAAATCTCTTATAAACCCGCCAGGGAGACCAATAGTCTCGGGTATATCCTCACTGACAGCAAATTTATCCCAGTATGTGGATTACTTCCTGCAAAGAATCGTAGGGGAGTTACCTTCATATCTAAAGGACTCCTCTGCGGTATTAAATCTCTTTGCAAAATTCGAATGGAAAAGCTCGTACAGATGGCTGACGTGTGACGTCCAAGCATTGTACACTAGCATTCCACATATTAAGGGTATTGCAGCAGTGGAGAATTACCTGAGACAGGAACCAAACATCACAGATCTAAACAGATGGTTTATATTAGAAGCCATAAAATATGTGCTTAGCCACAACTATTTTCTTTTTCTTTCCCAGTTCTTCTTGCAGGTTTGCGGAACTGCAATGGGCACACGATTTGCCCCCAGTTTCGCAAACCTGTATATGGGGAACTGGGAAGAAACCTTTATCTGGAAGGAAAATCCATTCCTGAAAAATATAGTGATATGGCGTCGCTATATAGATGACATTCTCTGTGTGTGGGAGGGTGATGAAGAATCAGTAGATGGATTTATGAATTACATCAATCATAATGACCACAACCTGGTATTCACCCATGTAACACACGCAGAGAATGTCAGCTATCTAGATCTGGACCTAACAGCCTCAGTGGCAGAAGGGGTAACAACCAAAACCTTCTTTAAAAAGGTAGATACGAATAATCTCTTACTGGCCTCCAGCAACCATAAAAAAAACTTGGATTAGCAACATACCTGGAGGTCAGTTTATGAGAATAAAGAGAAACTGCAGCAATGAGGCAGATTTTGAACTACAAGCCCAATTTCTGTTCTCAAGATTTTTAGAAAGAGGATATAATTACAAACAACTCAGACTTGAACTAGATAAGGTTAGAAAAATAGATCGGAACAAACTGTTAATACAAAAGAAAAATCCTCTAAATGTGGATGAGGATCGAATAGAAGTTCCATTCATTACAAACTATAACTCTATGCACAGAAAAATAGAAGGAGTCATAAAAAAACATTGGGGTATTATCTCTACAGACCCCATTCTCAGTGGACACATAAACACATCTCCCAAGTTTATATATAGGAAAGCTCGCAGTCTAAAAGACACATTAGTACCGAGTGATATAGGTAAAACTGTAACAAATAGAGGTGCCCAATCTTGGTTGAGTAACAATTTAGTAGGGAACTTTCCCTGTGGAAGATGTTGTACATGTAAACTCCTACACACTGAACGCAAAACATTTAGATCAAATATAGATAACAAAGTGTATAACATTACTGAATTTATCAATTGCAACACAAGATTCTTAGTATACCTACTAGAATGCCCCTGCGGCCTGCAATACGTAGGCCGCACAAAAAGATGTCTTAAAACACGTATACAAGAGCACGTGAGAAATATCAAACATGCACTACAGACTCATAGTGTAAGTCGTCACTTCTCAACCCATCATAACAAAGACCCCACAACCCTGACCTTCAAAGGGATTAAAACCATCCCCCAAAACAGACGTGGAGGAGATAGAGTAAAAGATATATCAGTCCAAGAAACTTACTGGATTCACCAGTTGAAGACCTTAGGTCCTAAAGGTCTAAATGAAAACATAGACCTTTGGTGTTTATACTAAACAATATTAGAAATAGGCCCCGTATAGGTATATGTATCAGAGAAATCGAGTACTTGGTTTTTTTATAAATATAATTTGAATAACATCTGTGATATCCATTCATAGTAATAAGTATTATTATTCTTTATACGTGTAAGTAACACCTGTTTGTTTTATTTCAGAGCCTTTGAATTATCCTTAATCACTGGCATTTTTATTTAAGTGTTTTTAATATGTATTAATAAATGAATAAATGTATTGTGATTTTATTATACCCCTGGACCAGCACTGAATAGGTCAAATCACTAGAGCACTTTAAGAAGTCATTATCATAAATACCCACACTTGTGGGATGATGCAAAGTGAGGATCAGATTGGTGTAGACACCTCTGATTGTGACCAATCAGTAGCGGAGTATGGGTATAAATATGTTCTTAAATCAGTCCAATTTATCCCTGAAGAAGAAGCCTATGCTTCGAAACGCGTTGGATAAAGATTTTAATAAGTCCTAGGACCCTATCCCCACACTCTGTGTGATTTTTCCTGCATTGGACTGACTTCTCACAAAAAAAAAACTGCATTCGGCAAATTGCAGTAAAGCTAAGATCGCGCTTTACGGCACCACCTCCCTTTGCGGCCGGTCGCAAACCCCGCGGGACACGTGAACTACTGCCGAAGTGAGCTGAGACACAGTGGCAGCTGGAAAACAGACCCGAGAAGGAGCAACTATAACGGCAGCGATCGGGGAAGGAGACTGACCAAGATACAGCACCGCAGTGGAGGTTTCCAACTACAATTGAGACAGTTTGTCCTGGATGCTGTGAGAGAGAGTTCCCAAAGTCTGGAGGCGGCAGTGCGGCGTTGGTAAACTCATGTATTGCACATGAAATGCTTTATACTTACTAACCTGATGTACGCAGATATTATACCCTAAAATTATATTCACCCATTTTTACAAACTTCACTATGTGCTTTTGCGCTTTTGTCTTTCTTGTGTTTCAGTTGCCTAGGGGTTTGCCCCTGTTCATATAGCTGCAGGTCACCCATCGATTTAGAGGTTGTATTTTGTTATTTAATTAATACACGGAGGTGAAGGGGTTAATCAATAGACATAATAATTTGCGCACTTTATCTGTTTTTTGTTACATTGAAGAGATAAAATAAACTGTGATTTATTTACAGAATGAACACACACTCATTGGTTTACAATTACACTCAAAATACACTTACTGGGACGGGGGCAAATTAAAAATCTTGTTTCCAAAACGAAATCTTTGGAAATTGAGTCTTCAGGCACAATTTCCCAGGAGCGGGTTGTGCGCAAATAGAGCTGAAAACAGTCTTTGGTAAGTGGCACCTCTCGCAACAACTGTTACTCCGCTGGCACTGCTTCCTTCGTTCTGCCGCTGTAGTATTGGATCTGGAACCCTTAGTTCTTATGAACTCTTGACTTTGGTTAAGATGGTATAAAGTCTTAAAATGAAGCTTAGTTGAATCTTGGATGAATCTGGTACCCAATGGGCTGCAGAGTTTTTTATACACTAAACAGTCCTATACTTAATCCGTGCAGCCAATCTAGTCCGTGGGAATAATATTCCTCACCTATCCCGGAGTTGCCAATACTTTGCAAAGCCTGGTAGAGGGGCTTCTTAGTTTGCTAAGTGCATGCGCGAACCTCGCACCTTTGCCGCTTAGCATACCCGGCCCCCTTACCTGGCAACATTTTGTCTGAGCTGGCTGGACATCTGGCCCATTTGCCCAGACCTTTACTAATATGGGGATACTTGTGTTACACCTCCCCACTTCACACCTTAGTATGTCAGCGCCTTTCAACTCCGGGCTTTTTCAGACATCCTGGCAGCACGCCAGCGGGGTGTCTCAGAAGTCCAGGGATGAATATGCGCCATTTCCTTGCAGGAATTTCCTGCCATACATTTCTAACAACAGTGATTATGAATAAAGCATTTCCTCTGTCTCTGGTGTGTTACATGAAAATTCCAATATGTCCAACATGTGGGTACAATTAAAATAGGGGGACTTTAAGTCATCAATTTTTAAATAAATCTATAAAAATTGCGCGATATGAGATTTCCTGATTTTACCCGGATAGCACTCACAGCAAATCTCAGCGCTCTAGGAGCTTCCTAGCGAAAGTTAGCTAAAAGCCGCTTGCTTATGCTGCTACCTGCTGGATTTTAAAAACATTTTTCCTTTCCGCGGTTACAGGAAAACACTGCCACAGTAATACCGTTTACATTTAGAATCACATTAGTCTTGCCACCTTATACCTGATGGGAGACACACATACAGTTATATTGATGTTACAGTGTTCATGCCATTACTGGGTTGCAGAGCTGACAATCTAAAATTCCCCAATATGGCTCAGGGGTACCCAGCCGGGCATAATACCTTTATTATTGGCCTGGGTACCCCGTCACTGTCACATTTCATTTTCAACCATTTCCCATACTCCTGAGAATACCCCTTTAAATTCCAAAAAGGGCTATCTGTCACCCATATAAATATTCATAGCCTGTTGTCCAAACTGGATGACATAAGGGCATGGTGCCTTATGCATAAACCCAAAGCCATAATTCTCACAGAAACATGGCTAACTCCTAATAGCATTGATGTAAATATCACCATTCAGGGATACTCTATTTCTTGGAAACATAGGTCAAAGAGAGGAAGAGAGGTGTTACTTCATATTGAAGACACCTTAAAATTGATGCTGCTATATTGCCCCCCAAGCCGACCCGCTTTTGAAATCCAAGTTGGCAAAATTGACTTCCCCTTTTCTTAGACCGCCTTATTGTTGGCATCTACTGACCCCCTACAATCCCTGACTGGTATCACTCAGTTTCTTGGCTCAATTTGTTCTCTGAATGGAAAATGTGAGCTGTTACTTCTTTAAACCAAACAATAAACAGCAAAAGAAAAAAACAACTATCAATAGAAAATACGCTTTTGTCAAAAAATGCATTGACTGTCACTGTATTGATCTGTACCACGTGCACAGATTAATACATTATATCAGTCAATGGGCAATGAAAAACATAAAAATAAGAAAATACAATAAAAAAACCTGGAAAAAAAGACATTTAAAGTTGTGTGAAAAATAAAGTACACCCTCTGAATTCTATGGATTTACATATCAGGACATTAGAACAATCGTCTGTTTCTTAGCAGGTCTTAAAATGAGGTAAATACAACCTCAGATGAACAACAACACATGGCATATTACACTGTGTCATGATTTATTTAACAAATCCACAACACGATGTTGTCTTGTCGGATACATGAGGTAAAATGAGATGTCAAGGCCTTATATCTGGCCTGTGACGTCACATTTTATGGTCAGATGGTACAGCTCCAATCTGATTGGACACGGTATCATTTGCCCGCCTCTTTTTTTTTGTGTTAAGGATGTGACGTCATCTCCAAGGGAGGTATGTTACATCCTTCAAACCACATGGCTATACAGTATCACATGGTATTACAGCCAATGAAGACAATCCCATTGGTTGCTGTACCATGTGATAGGTTACATTAGTTCAAAAGGATGTGACGTCACTTTAAGGGATTATGTCACATCCTTTTGTACTAATGTAACCTATCACATGGTACAGCAACCAGTCCGATAAGTGCTCGATAAGTGGCTTATGAACGCTTAGAGCATAGGCCCCTAATTCATTTTCAAGATAAGTTATATTTAATAATAATTGACATGCAAGTGACAAAGGCACAAAGGAAAAATCGTCTTTTAATCAGTTTGTATGGATTTTGAAGTTGAAGGCGGAAACTGTTTTTATAATAGGAGGATACAATCTATGATTTAATTCATGGGTTTTCGATACTAGATTAATACATGTCTTCATAGAATCTAGAGTATTCAAGTAAGATTCTTGAGCAACCAAATACAGTGAATATAACTCTTGTAAAACAACAAAACATGCTCTGGTTTTCCAAATGAGCCAACAAAAAAAATACTATTTTTAAGATTACATTATATATTGCAGCCCTTCAAGTACTAATACACCACATCCATTAGACGAAGGTACATTTCTAAGACAACATATATATGAGAGTCATACAATTTATAGTGTATTTAGGGATCATAAGGATACACAGATACAAATACTGAACACAAATATGAAAACACTTATCTAGATATCCACTGTATTATAAATGTATAAAATAAAATTACTGTACCTGTTTTGCAATTTCTATCATTTTCAAATTTCCTTGACCTAAGCATGCATCTGTAAAAATAGATCTTAAACACAGAGTAAATGTTAAAAGCATCCCAAGTGGAGTAGAGCTTAATTCAAATCTCTGCTGTATACTAGTATTTATTTATTTATAAAATATTTTACCAGGAAGTAATACATTGAGAGTTACCTCTCGTTTTCAAGTATGTCCTGGGCACAGAGTAAAACAAATAATACATGGTTACAAATACAGTTACATAAATGAACAAGGTACATCACATTGTACAATAGTACATCACATTGTAGAATTCTCTTCAAGATCAAATGCAGTCTTGACTTAAGCGTAGAATTCCCAGTTTCCAATATTATGTGCAGACTATAACTTCTGGTGTATAGGCATTAAGCTAATATTGGTACTTTTCATGTGAAAATTAACACATACTGTACGTAGATATGTGGCTACAGTATATTATGAAGACTGATGTCAAATAATATTTTCAAGGACTATTTAATAACTCTGATTACTAACAATGTTTTGTACTTATACAGTACAGTGTTATTTGTTGCTGTGCGGTTTAGTTTAAAGTTTGTAGGTTTAAAACCCACCAAAGTAATATTGTAGCCAAGTTACTCTGGTAAATATGTCATTTAAATATTGAAATGTGCATGTAATACCATTTAAATGGAGAATGTTAGTATACATTTCAGAGGATAACATACTCCCTTCATCAAGCCAAAGTTATCTGTTAACTAAACTGATACAAAAGATGGATATACATTTAAATGTAATTTATTATAAACCAAGGTTCTATGTATCAAGAGAAAAAGGATGCATTTCTAGGGCACAAAAATGACACCAGACTTATCACAGAAGACATTCAATTGAAAGCAACCTACAGTATTATCTTTATTTCATGTATCTGATGGAACCCTTTTGCTTAAGAACTGCACTCTTTTTGCCTTAATACATAGATCCCAAAATGTTAGTGTTAATCTGGCATTGTGGCTCATATTTACTAAGTGTATATAGTAGCACCTCTCCGTAAATATTTTCTGCAACGCCAATACGTTTTATTGAATCGAACTACACCTTCAAACTTGAAACAGCTAAAAGTGTTTGAATTGATAAGATTGGACATTTTAAGAGGTTGCATATAAAATAGGTAATTTTAAATGTTTCTACCATTTAACTGGACTTTAGTAATAAGTCAAAGAGTTTTCTGCTTAAAAAGTCTTCCTAGATATTGAATCCCTCTCTGACACATTCAGTGTCATAAGTGATATCACAAATTAAAAAAAACCCTGACTTCTGAGGGGAAAAAAATAAGATGATATAGAAAGTAGAATTCATATAAAGCACATGAATTTAATGTATTAAATGTACAGTACATTTAACTTCAAATCAAATCAAAATTAGACAGCAATAGCTAGTACCGGGGTTGGGGTAAGGAAGTTTACACTTATGATTTGTTGAGATGTAAATATTTGGCAAACAAGACATGTAATACATTAGAACACCAACCTCAGTTCAGAGCTTTTATTTTATTCTGTTATAAACTATAGATACATTTCACTGATAAAACACAGGCAAAAAATATTCTCAAAGTATGTAAGAAGCATTTTCCTTTTTAAATGTTCTGTAGCGGACATAAAAAAAAAGGTTTAAAGGTTTATTTCTAAAAGTTGTGAAAAGGAATATTATGTTTGCACATTTGGAAAGAATTACACAACTTTTCATTTGCCACACAATCTTTAAATACATTCATAAAAAGTTATTAAAAAATGTATGGAGATATATTGAGTTGAATTGATCTAAATCAGTTTTTAAAGGCCAAATGTTTTCCTGAGAAAAAAAGGATGTTTTATACCACTGGGAAATAGACAAATGAATAAATACCAGCTTCAAGGTGGAACATGATTAGTAGCACAATCCTGTTATCGTCATTAAAAAAAAATTATGAAAGAATTGGATGGGATAAGAAGTTAAGAATTAACATAAGACTTTAAAACCCTTGACAACAGAATTAAGTTAATGTGATCAAAAATGTACACAAAAGCTGTAACCCCAAGGAAGCATGTAAAATTTTTTACATTTTAACTCCTAACACACCAAAGAGAAAATTGAGTTTATACATCAAAAGTCCCTGGATATAACACTGTAACAGGGGACTTATCCCTGTTCACAAATGTGCCTCTAATCCAGCAGTGTGGTGGTTAACTGCTGGTAGGCAATTAACTTACACCACCTGGCTGATTACAGGGGTTAGAAAAAGCCTGCCTCAGACAGGAAGTGAGACTCCTTAGTCCGCAACTGGGCTGAACAAGGAGACAGACGTCTTGAGCCTGCCAAAAGAGACTGCAAGCTGACAACATGTTTGCTGTGTTTAAAGCAACAGGCGCAATAAAGCCTTATTTTTATTTCACCTTAAAACAGTCTCCATTGCGTACCTCTGAACACGTCTCTTACAAACACTAAGGCAAAAATAGAACCTAATTTATTTATTTTTTAAAAACAGTCACATATGTAGATTTGAATTGTTTGATACATCGATATAGTGAGAAACACCTTCTGTAGAGATGGACACTTGACCTGGTATCCTGGATTCTAATGGGCCTATTCACTAAACAAATATAAAATGAGTGCATTGCTGATTGACTTTGCATTGATTTATCGTGCTATAAAAAATGTTGGTAAAAACGGTATTCACTAAGAAAAAATCCAAGTTTTTTAAAGTTTGATAAAAAAATATATGCAACATCGACTTTTTTTTACTTTTTTTCAAAGTGCTATCGCGCTATAAATCCTAGTGATCTGCAACTGATTGAAACAGCAGCCTGGAAGAGCTGCATCGAGACCCTGCGTCTCCATGTACGGCTCTTACAAGCAAACATAAAGTTTCAAATTCATTTTAAAACTAGTGTGCGGGAGCAGGGGGTCTCCTGAGCTGAACCACATTGATTTCTGCATTGGAGACCCCTACTTCCAGAGATACAGGCCCCGGTATGAGGTGCCGGTATCACCGCAATGTTAAAATCCTTGGCGTCACGTGACCAGGGGATTGAAATCCTGCAGGGGGTTACTGGCACCCTAACAGGTGCCTGTTTCTCGAGAAGTAGGAGGCTCCGAGACTGAAATCAATACGGTTCAGCTCAGAAGACCACCTACTCCCGCACACTAGTATGAAGGCCCCTGCTTCCCGAGATACAGGCCCCGGTATGAGTGCCGGTATCCCCTGTGTGTTTAAATCTCCTGCGTCACGTAACGCGGGAGAATTTAAACATTGCGGGGATACCGATGGGATCACTGAGCTTTATGTTTTAAAATCCTGCAGTCTTATAACATAAAGAGCAACTTGTAGATTGTGAGCTCTCAAAACAAGGAGTGACTTACACACGTTATACAAATCAGGAAAAGCACAGGTTCTCTCTTTCACTTAAGCTTAGTGCCACCAGGCGAAGATGGATAAAAGGTCAGGTCGTTACCGGCCCTGGGACCATCCACAAATTGTAATCCGGTGTGAGGGATATGGACTACTGACTGCCGGTCGTGCAAAGACAATGTTGGAGGAGGATCTCGAGAGGCATGAAGCAAGCATAGCTTCACCTGAGGCGTGCATAGCCTCACCTGTGGATGCAGGGGCCACTAACCCCACCAAGGTACCGGAGGATCATCCAGCCCTGGGGTGAGTGGAGGCAGAAGATGAGGAGAGCGGGGATGAAGAGGAAGGAGATGGTTCACATGATCGGGAGTGCAGCTGTGATAGCCCCGGCGGCTAACGGTCTCCCTGCTACAGGGCTTGCCTCTCTCCACACCACCTGGGAAGAGGGGGTCTCTCAAGGTGTGCAACCCTCAAGACCCCGGTGGAACCCTGACCAACCTCCTCTCCCAAAAGGTGTCACACTACAGCTTCGGCAAGTTTGTAGATGGCATGGAAAAGATCGATGGATTCCTTAAAGAGTTTGAAGATCAATGTCACCGGTTTCAGGTGCCAGAACGGGACTGGGTTTTGCGGTTGTCGCTGCTATTGACTGGGATAGCCCTGGAGACCTTCCAGGCGATCCCATCAATGGACAGCAACGACTACCGGCATGTGAAGGCTTTATTACTGACTCAGTATGCCCTCACTCCAGAGACATACCGTGGCATGTTCAGGTCTGGGGTAAAGACCAGCCAGGATACATACATGCGTTTTGCTTCAAGACTTATCCAGCATGGCACTCAGTGGGTGGAGGAATGTGATGCCACCAAGTACCACAGCTTATTGGACTTAGTGTTCAAGGATCAGTTTTACAGCGGTGCCCACCTGAGGTGCGGGATTGGGCCTTTGACTGAAAGCCAGCCACTTGCAGGGATGCAGCCAACCTGGCTGATGAGTATATCACCAGTCATGCCCTGTCCCACAAGAATGGGTCTGCACCGAATGGAGCCAACCTGGCTCGGGCAGCTAACAGCACTTCACCGGGGAAGCCAAAGGAATCTGCAGAGGTGAGTACAACCAAGTCTGCAGACCAAGCACGAACAGAGGTGTTACCAGTGCATTAGGACTGGGCACCTCTGACTAGACTGGCCAGAGCGGTTCAGTTCACACAGCTCCCCTCAGGGGCAATGCTCTCAGGCTGCCAACCCAGTCACCTTCGTGGGACTGGTACTCACAGCGGAGCAGCAGTTCAGCAGGTAAAGCAGTGGACTCAGATGGGGTTTTTTACCCCTTCAGCAAGTGGCACAGCGGAAGGGCATCCGATTGCAACTTTCGCGTTGCACTCTAATGACGTGAGGAGAAAGCATTTGCGGCCAGCGACCATCAAAGCTCACCATGCAGCCGGCCTTATCGACTACGGTGCCACGATCACTCTGGTGCGACCTGCCTTGGTCAATCCAGAGGATCTGATCCCAGACATAGGGATGCAAATAACCATGCCAGATGAGAGACCTAGGTCAATCAAGGTTGCCCGGGTGTTCCTTACCAGGGGTGTCAGTCGAGGTATCAGAGATGTGGGTTTTTTGCCTAGGTTGGGTACTGATGTGATACTTGGTAACGACCTGGGGCACCTCATCTGCTCGTTTGTGGAGGATGATGCTCCCGTAGCAGTCATCGTCAGAAGTGCAAGCAAAACACTTGTCCAGGTAGGGGTGCCTTTCGTAGCCCTGCCCATTGAAGATGTCACCGTCCCCCTGCATTTTGGACCAACAGATCCTGTGGTTCCTGAGGAGTCCAGTAACCCAAGCTCCCCAGCTACAGGATGGACATCCTGCGAGAGGCTGTATACTCAAGTGGAGCAGACAGCTCCATTCAGCAGCTCCATGTGAAAATACAGCCAGAAGCATCTAAAGATTTCTTTTTTCGTCCAGGGGTCCCAGGTAATCGCCAGACAGTCGGTCTGGGAGTCCCCTGCGACAAGGTACTAATCGGGGAGCTTGATATGGTCTGGCCCGGCCACCGGTACTCATAAATGGGGATGCCAAAGAAAGTACATGGAGAGGATGCTCTTGTGACCGCAGTCACCGAGAGCCACAGTTGGGCAGTTGCCCTGGCAAAGGTGTAGTTGGCACTGATGCCCATAAAGGTGGTTGATGCTCCCCAGCATTTGGAGCCCACCCCACAGATAATAGCTCCCTTCACACTGGCGACACACTTTATTCAAGCTCGGCTAGTCCCACGAATTCGGGTATACCCGGGTGTATTGAGGTTTGTGACTGTTTTCTGCCCGAGTGCATTGAGGTATTTTCCAGGCAGGGATTGAAGCATTTTATTCCCGCTGGCTGCAATACTGCACAGTATATATATATATACTGCATTACAATTCATGAATTTATGCCATCTGGTAGACACGCGAAGCATTGCAGCCTATTAAATCCTAATCATTATTATTTAACAGATCAGCCGCCCGTCAGCCAGGCATGAACCCAGGCTGGGAAGGCAAACGCAACGGGGCTTGTCAGAGGTGAGGAGCGGCGCATTCCAGGTATCTGCCAGGTACATACTGGGTATTTGCTCGAATAAAGTGTGTCGGTGCAGTACCTTTGGAGCCCTCACACGCAGAGGACCTCAAATGGATCAAACAGGTAAGTCAGACCCTGCCTGACGATTATCCAGAAGTATGTGATGTTCCCCATTGTGACTTATGCTCAGACTATGTGACAGACATGGAACTATCGGATCTCGGTGTGTGTCACAGGATACCAGGTTTATAGTAAACCTTAAAGGATCATATGTTGAGCAAAACAAGATAATGAAATAAATTGAGGTTTATTCACAAAAATAGGCATACACACAATGATACACAAAATACAGACTAAAATAAACACTTACTTAGGGACTGGGGTCAAAAAGTAGACTATCCTAGCTGTGTAGCACTCTAAATCAGAGTTTTTCCTTGACCGGGACTTAGTAGAAAACGTCCTGGAACTAAAATCGGCTTGAAATGTCAACCGCGACCGCTACGTTCCTTTCTGAGAACATGGTCGCAAAAAGCTGGAATTAGAATATTTTACGGGCAGACTTTTCTGAAGCCGGTGCTCGGCTATTCGCACAAGCCAGCTTGCACTTCTGGTGCTCAGAATCTCACCGGTAATTGGCTTAGGTGTTTCTTATAGTATTTTGGAGTTCATTCACAAAATAATACAGCCAATCAGAGCGATGCCGGTCTGGAAAGCTGGGTAAGTGGAGAATATGAATCTGCCAAGGGGGGGGGGGGGGGAGGGGGTGGGTACTCTCAGAGTCCAGGCTAACTCCAAAAGATAGTGTGTGGGGAATAAAGGCTGATACAGTAGAAATAAAAGTACCTCTTTCTATTCTATTCCCCATACCAAGGGACTTAGGGATGTATTCAAGTATATTTTATTAATACTATAATGTACTGTTGTGTACTGTAAGGAGCTGGGACTTTTGGAACCGATGCCCAAACCGACTGTCAGGGCTAACCCATAGGCGCCAGAAAGTCTGCTGCACATCAGAGTTCAAAGTAGCCAGAGATGCCAAAGGCGTAAAAGCCATTTGGGTAGCAGGGAAGGGCTCAAGTACCCAAGTCTGGGGAACAATGGCAGTCACCTGGACTGCCATTTGCTCTGCCCGACTTAGTGGAGCCTGACCCAGCGGATGGCATTGAGATAGCCAGGGTCGGAGGTGGCAAACTTGCGCATGTCCCTTGGTAATTTCGTATTTTTCGCTGACCCGGCTTTTCAGACCGGCTTGGCTCCGATTGGCTACTGAGAAAGTTCCCACACGATGATTGGCTGCTGAGTTTCATGAATGAAACTAAGAATACTATAAGGATCGTCTAAGCCAATGAGATTTGAGATTCCCAGTAGAAAGAGCGCGGGCGGGCTTTTCAAAGTTGCTCTTGTGCAGATAGCAGAGCAACCAGCTTCGATTTCAAGCCAGGAAAGCCTGCTTGCCAGATTCTAAGTCCAGCTTTTTGCGACCAAGTCCCGAAAATCGAACGTAGCGGTCGTGGCTGGGATTTGATGCTGATTTCCGTTCCAGAGGATCGGTAGTAGCTCGCGGTCAAAAGAGTCCAAGTTCTCAGAAGAGAAGGGAGTGGTGGCGTATGGAACTTCACGCCAACTTGGGAACAGGAGTAAAACTCTTACTGTATTTAGAGTTCCCTGCACCTTGGAGAGTCTAGTTTTCGACCCCCAGTAAGTGTGTTTTTCGTCTGTATTTTGTGTATCATACTGTGTAAGCGAATTTGTGCGAATAAATTATAATTGATTTCATTACCTTGTTTTGCGCAGTGAATGTTCCCGGTTAAAAAGGTGTAAACTGCCTGGTCTACCGTGACAGTGCATTAAACCACTTATCACTGTTTAACGAATAGGCCCCTAAATGTTCACTCAGTTCTAAAAATCTTAAGAGTTTGGATATATAAGGTTCTGGTAGGTTCTGATTTCACACACCCCATTGGCTAGCTTTAATTTTAAGTGCATTTAAATGTGTATAGGATACATTATGTTCATTTTACTACTTCATCTTTTTCTACTGAGAGCGGTCTATTCATACCAACATTGTCAGTTGTACCGGAAAAAAAAAAACTAAATAAAGAATACCATTTTACCTTCTCAATTCTAGGTTCCTATTCATTAACTTAGCTAGTTCACTCCAGTTTTTCAATTCCATAGCACCTCTGACAAAAGAATTATAAAAAAAAATGGTGATATTATGTATTTTCATTCTGTAAAACCTTTAACATCAGAGAAACATTCTTCTAAATATAATTTAGTCTTTTTGTTCCTGTTATATACAGTAGTCATTGTGGGATTCAGAGGCACACAAAGTCAGTTCCATATAATAATCACAGTTACATATTGAATGGTGATACTTTTTCAAGAGATACAAAAGAAGCACAATGTCATACTACCGGTCAAGTGTTTTTGGAAACAAAATATGTACATTTGACCATTAATTAAGGAAACATAAGTGCCATGTCAAATGAGTACTTCATAGTTCTAAAACAGTAACCTTAATAATATTTTTATATTTTTGTAGAATATATATATTTTTTTTTTACATGAAATTTGCATTGTTGCCACAAATTGTATAAATGCTTGAAATATGCATTTATGTGTCTGGAGTTCGCACCATAAAAAAGGGAAAGTAAAAGTGAGTCTATAAATCATAATCAAATTGCATCGGAGGAAGAGGTAATTTTGGACCATGAAACATTGTGCTAATATTTGTCTGTTTTGAGTACTACTAAAATGGTCTGGGGATCCTTTAAACACTACGAGTGCGACCTTTCCTTGCTTTCTTATTATTGAAATTGTGACGTCTGGAGGGTTCTCCCCATGCTAGACAACACTGAAAACCTGAACGAATTGTACTGGACCAACAGGAGTCCAGAGCAAGTACACATTTTTGTACCGAAAGTTATGATTAACAAAAAAAATTAACTTTGAAGTAGTAAAAACTACAAATTCAAGTAAAGTAATTAAAAAAATCTTCACTTTTTAAAATATACCACTTTTTAACAATAAAATCTAAGCTAGACAACAAGACCTTTTTAGAATTCTTATTATGCACATTAGGGCAGCAGCCTTACCCAATCCCAGTGTTCGTCCCCGCAATCCCAGTCACCCATCCCCTTCCTTTTTTTTTTTTAACAGGATGAGGACAGGGTGCAGCATATTTTTAGCTTGGGGACACCCTGGTTCACGAGATATTTACCAGTTAGGGTACTGGTATCGCTTCCTAGTTTCGCACTGGCATTTAAATGCCTGTTCAATAAAAAGCTGCAACGGATAATGTTGCGGCTTTCTATTGGCCTGCATGATGCGCAGGATTTGAACTGCCATATTGTTCCCCTGTATGCGACTGACACACCGGTACTTTCACTGGTATATATTTTGGGAACCGGGTTCCCAGAGCTGCAAATAAAGTTCAGATCTGGGGACCTCGTGGTTTTCATCCTGTAAAAAAGGAGTGTGAGAGGAGAGTAACAAAAAAAACAAAAACCAGCAGCCAGGATTACTGCTTTTAAATAGATACTGTAGGATGGCAAAACTAGTTACACCAGAGGAATTTTTGTTGTCGTTTATTTTTATCCCACAAATATAGGCCTCAATCGTTTACATACATTTAGCAATAATTTGTGTTTAAATACTAACACGTGGCCTTTAAAATTGTACTACATCTCTGTTTAAACATTATTTTTGTAAAGAACCTAGAATAATTTTAAACAAACAATTTGTACACTTGTAAGCAGGGCCACAGACAGGGTGGGAGTGCGGGGACAAGTGTCCCAGGCCCGGTAGCTGTGAAGGCCCATAACTGCCGGTGCTGGAAGTTGGGCCAGGCCCGAGCAGAACTTTTGCCCAGCTGGACAGTCGTCTCATTGCCGCCGGGACCCAGCTCTCCCCAACTGAGGGCCTCCCTCACTGTCCTGCACCGAGCCTCTGACGCCGGGCCTCTCTTGGACTTGGGTGCGCGCAGAAGCTGGGCTCGGCATGAGAGAGAGGCTCGGCACTGGACCGTGAGGGAGGCCCGCAGTTGAGGAGAGCCTGCGGTAACAAGAGAACCGGTAGCCGGATAAAGAAGTTGGCCCCAGCACTCCCCAGCTGTGGGCCTCTCTCTCTGTATTTTATTTGGGGGTGGGAGGTTTTTGGATGTATTTTTGGGTAGGCGGGTTGTATGTATTTGGGAGGTGGTTTTTTTATATATGAATTTGGGCGGTGGAGTATTTTTTTGTATGTATTTGGGGGTGGGATTTGTATGTATTTGGGGGTGGGATTTGTATGTATTTGGGGGTGGGATTTGTATGTATTTGGGGGTGGGATTTGTATGTATTTGGGGGTGGGATTTGTATGTATTTGGGGGTGGGATTTGTATGTATTTGGGGGTGGGATTTGTATGTATTTGGGGGAGTTTTTTTATTTGTATGTATTTGGGGGGTGGGTTTTTTTGTATGTATTTTTGGGATGGGTGGGTTGTAGTATGTATTTGTGGGGTGGGGAGTTGGATGTATTTGTGGCGTGGGGATGTTGTATGTTTTTGGGGGGTTGTATGCCTTTGGGTGTGGGATGTTATATGTATTTGGGGGAGAGGGGGTTGCATGTACTTGAGGTGTGGTGTGGGATTTGTAGAATGTATTTGGGGTGTGGGGGGTTTGTTTGTATTTTTTTTGTATGGGGTCGGGGGTAACAATTGTGGGGGGATTGTGTGTGTGTGACCGGGGGGGGGGGGTATGAGTGTGAGGAGGGGGGATTAAGATTAAGGGAGCGGTATTGAGTGGGAGGGGGTAATTGATGACGAGGGGGAGAGTGTGAGGGGGTGTAAATAGAGGGAGCGAGAAAGAGAAGAGTGTGGGGTTAGGTGGGGGAGGGGGTAAAAATGAGACAGGGAGAGAGAAATACATGGGAAGAGGGGGAAAATGTGTGAAATGGGGCTCACAAAACCACCAACATGGGTTGGGGGGGAGCCATTGGAACTCTAGTCCTGGGAACCAGGAAATTTGTCGGCAGCTCAGCTTGCAAATGGACTGTAAATATGAGCTGGTTTATACAAACAAGGGGAATATCAATGAAGCAAAATGTAAGAGATGGTTCAACTAGCTTAATTGTGAGAAAATGTATAATTTACTGTAGCAATAGTTAAAAATAAATAAAAATAAAACCTTACTTTGCTTTATCGGTCAGTTCTGCAAACATTTGCATAGCCTCAAGAACATCAGGATCATCTGAAAGCAAACGACCATTATTGATTATGAAAAAATATGTAAAGAAACTGAATGTCAATTGTGTGATATGGTTATGTATAGCATATCATTGCGGGCCATTCCAACCAGGAATACAGTTTAATTTACAAATGCTTGGCAACAGCAAACAATTTGAGTTTTACATATCAAAGGCAAGTACTTCACTTTTCAAAATGAACACTTAATGTGTGTACATTTATTCATCATGATAAATATGACATTTTCCCTAGGCTGTATATAATAACATTTATTATATTATGTGCTTACATTTTTTTTTTGTTTACAAATTGAAAAAATGTAATTATATACAGAATGGCTATAGTTAATGTAGCTCTAGAATACATGCTTAATTTTTCAATTTTAAACCATATTCAAAAGCAGCAGGTTTCTAGAAATGCCATATCAAAGTGCAGTAATGAAACACTATGGCTGACATTTATCAAGTTACTATGTAAGTTCTCAAAAAACCTTTAATACAAACAGTAAATGAAACTTACTATTAAGCCATCTCTGACGAACATTGCTATGAATCATTCCTGAGTCACTTGGGTCTCTTAAATAAACAAGCCAGAACGGAGGTGCACAGCTGATATCCATATGTACATAGTTTCCTATATATATTAAGGAAAATAAACATCCAGTAAAATTGACTCGTTCACTAGTTTTACGATAGCAAATTATAAGAATATATAACAAGGAAGGCATTATGAATTTGCAGATAAAGATGTAGCAGACGTAATTACCCAGTTAACGTGCGGCAACACACAAAATATTGTGTTAAATAACACTTGTGTTATCTCCTTAACCATTGTTTTCAATGGCACTACTGATAATGTGCCAGTGTTACATAGTTACATAGTAGATAAGGTTGAAAAAAGACATGCGTCCATCAAGTTCAACCTATGCTAAATTTAGACAACAGATACTTTATCCTATATCTATACTTACTTATTGATTGTGATGGTGAGGGGTAACAAGTCCATCAATAAAGGTATTATGCCCGGCTGGTTACCTCTGAGCCCTATTTGGGGGTTTAGAGTGTAAGCTCTTGAACCTGTCTGTTGTACATGAAATGCATATGATTGTATGACAATAAAAAATGTGTGTGTGTTTTACCTTTCCAGGAGAACTAACCAGTGAAGATTGAGAGGCTACGAGTTTCAAGGGGGATTTTGTGGTAAAAGTGCTGTCAGGTTGTGTCTAGATAGCCGGGGTCCAGAATTGCTGGCCACCTCAAAAATGTATCCGGGAATCAGGTTACATTCCCAGGGACATATAGACACATCACCCCGGTCAAAATCCTCCCTTGAAAACAGTTACGAGACTCACAGCCAGGTTTCCCTGTTTCAGCACAAACCAGAGAGGTAAATGGGGGCATAGGGATATGTCAGGGGTCCCTAAGTTAGTCAGGGTCCCCCAGTATATGCCCAGATCCCAAGAACAGTATAGAGGTTCTGGGGGATACTCCAAAGATGTACAGTATGACGTTGCGAGGGCTTTTATGAAACCTAAGTTCAGTGTTCAGTAAAGAAAAGAGATACAGCTCTGAGAATGAACCTAAGCATTTTTTTTTTTTAGTTCTAACTAAGTTTGATTTTCTTAAGGGAATGAGCTACAGCCCTGAAAATGAACCTAAGCATCTTTTCATTCTACTTTGGGACGTAGAAGAAATATGGTGAAAAACATTTTGCTTCTTAAATGTTTAATAGCCCATAGGGCTATGTGGTTTATAAAGTCTAAGTCAGGTTTGCAGTGTGTGCGGAATATGGCTAGTGGGAATAAAAGTAAAGGGTCCCATTCTACTCCTCATAACAAATAGACTTAGACAGAATAAAAGTGTAAAGTATATTTTATTAAACAGGTAAGTTTAAACTGTATTATGCTTGTGCACTGTAACATAACACCACTATGAAATATAACGCTCACTAATAGGTGTAATTAACATTTGTATGAGAATTGAATTTAGCCTAAGGTATCAAGATAGATACCGGGTGCTACCTATGTGCTGATTGAAAATTTATTTTCAAAAAAGGAAAAGAGCTTTATGTTGTAAAGCCTTTCCCCAGCAAGAAGCACATTAATGGTGCACACCTAGGCTGATAAAACTTAACATTTATTTATGACATGATTAAAATAATGGTACACATATATAATATACTTAATATCAAAAATTAAACTGTGTGTATCGTATAAACGTAATATCAAAAATTAAACTGTGTGTATCGTATACGATACACACAGTTTAATTTTTGATATTAAGTTTATTATATATGTGTACCATTATTTTAATCATGGCATAAATAAATGTTAAGTTTTATCAGCCTAGGTGTGCACCATTAATGTGCTTCTTGCTGGGGAAAGGCTTTACAACATAAAGCTCTTTTCCTTTTTGAAAATGCACTGTAACATAAGCTGGGACTTTTAAAGCCGGTATTCCGAGTTAGCTAGGGGACTACCAAACTGTGATGCCACTGTGTCTACTCGAGGTCCGGACATGAAAGCCACAGATGCTGCCAGAGGTGTGAAGAACATTTGGGCAGGATGGCTAGGTGAAGTACCCACGTCTTGAATCAATAGAAGCCATTCCGGCTAACATTCGCCTTCCCAGACTTGGAGGCACCTCATCTGGCTTCTGTATAGCAAGTGGCTTAGGTGGCAAACTCACGCATGCCCTTGTTTCATTCAGAAGATCTGCTTGCCTGGCATCAGAAGACTGGCAGCCATCTGATTGGCTGGTTGTAAAGTTCCCTCGCTGGGATTGGCTGTAGTATTTTGTGAATGAACTCCAAAATACTATAAGAAACCCTGCAGCCAATCAGCTGTTGAGATTCTCTAAGATTTTGAGCGCCAAGACAGCAGTGGCAAATTTCAAATCACCAAAAGATGCTCTTGATGAAATAGACGTGAGCCGGCTTCAGAAATTTCAAGGCGAGAAATTTTCTAAGTTCACTTTTCGGGGTCAAATTCTCAGAATAGAATGTAGCGGTCGCAACTGGGATTGCAAGCCGAAAAGAGAACCAGGACGTTTGGTGCTATCTCCCAGGCAAGGGATTTCGGTGTCTCCAGAGCGGATACAGCAGTGGCATCAAGAACTTCATGCCGATTTGAGTTCCAGGACATCTCGGGCTAAGTCCCAGTTGTGACGGTGAAGGGGTTAACCAGGCTCACTAATAAAGGTTAAGCCCACTGGTTACCCCGGATCCTTGTGTTCAGGTCCTATAGTGTCAGCTCTTGGACCCAGTTGCAAGAAATGCATTACTGGGACTGTGTGCAAATTATGCGACAATAAAGATTTATGTATGTTTTGCCTTTCCTGGGGTGCTGGGACCGGGAGATTTCTAGGCTGTGACTTTCCGGTGGGTTTGCCGGAGAAAGTCTTTGCAGAATGTGTATATGTATTGTGGTTCCAGAGTTCTGGGATACCCCAAAAAGTTGGATCCGGGAATCGAGTGAGATTCTCGGACACAGCCAAGCACATTCCTCCGGGCAAACTCTGACTCTGAAAACATTCTTATGACTCACCGCCATGATTCCTGCTGCAGCATCATCCAGACAAGGTAAATGGGCATGAAGGGGTTAATGTATACATGCAATCATACACGGGGTCCCTAGTATACAGAGGGGTCCCTAGTATAAGGAGAGGTGCCAGATACATGACCAGGTACTCTGAACCTGGTATAGGGGTTCAGGGGGTGCTCCAGCTATGTGATAAAGCTGAGAGTGATTTCTTGTGTGTAAAAGTTATTTTGCTATAGTGTGCCAAGTACGAGGCTAGTGAGTGTAGGCAATATATACACTCACTCCATCCCTGACACCAGAATAGGGGCTTATACATCTTTACCACACAGACGACAGGGCACAGTATATTTTATTAAAGAGTTATATTTAATAGTTATATGTACTGATAACCTGTAAATTAACTGTGGGATTTCAAGTCATGGATTCCGAGGGACCAGATGGCTACCCAGCTTGGTGCCTATGGGTCAGTTAGGAGTCCGGACTTGAAAGCCTCACGGATGCCAAGGTGTTAGAACAGGAGGGGTACTGCAGTTCTGCTTAATTACCCGCATCCTGGGCTAACACAGGGCTATCCGGCCACCATTTGCCAGATCCCAGACTCTGTGGAGCCTGGACAGCGGTGGGCTCAGTATACAAAGAGGCAGAGTCGCAGAATGAGAAAAGGTGCCCACCGGGCTTTACAATATCGGCAAATCGGTGATTGGCTGGCAGGGAAATTACCACGCCCTGATATGCTGTAGAATTTTGAGAATGTGACCCAAAAACCCATAAGAAACCTTGCAGCCAATGAGGAGCACAGATTCCAAGCGCCAAACCAACAGCAGCAAATTCAAAGATGCTCTGTACTGAATATACGTGAGCCGGCTTTAAAGGTTTTGACTCAAGAATTCTTCTAAGTCCCACTTCTGAAGAATGTAGTGGTTTCGTCTGGCATTGCGGTCGCGCCTGGCATTGCGGTCGCGCCTGGCATTGCATGCCGAGATCAGTTCCAGGACTTTCGTGAGTACCTACCTGTCAGTGGAAAGGGCTCCTACAGAGGTCATTTCCAGTAAGTGTGTTAACCCTGTAAATTGTGTTACAGTACATTGTGTGTATGTCTTTTCCTGAAATAAATGAAAATGTATCTGTTAACACACACACTTACTGGGAAAGGGGCTGACGAATAAAATCTTCCTTGAAACAAAACTGTCACAAACTACCTCTGCAGGAGTCCTTTCCAATGACCAGGAGGTACTCACGAAAGTCCTGCAACGCAATTCGGCATGCAATCCCAGCCGCGACCACTACGTCCTCAAAAAGCAGGACTTAGAAAATTTCTTGAGTCAAAATCTTTGAAGCCAGCTCGCGTCTATTCCTTACAGCGCATCTTTGAATTTGCCGCTGATGGTTTGGCGCTTGGAATCTGAGGTCCTGATTGGTTGCAAGGTTTCATATGGGTTTCAGAGTCACTTTCAGAAACTACTACAACTAATCAGCGCTTGGGAATTCTCCTGCCAGCCAATCACCGATTTGCCGGTATTGTAAAGCCGGGTGGGCACCTTTTCTCATTCTGCGAAGGGGCATGCGCCAACCTGCACCTCTGCCTCTTAGCATATTGAGCCCACCCACGGTCCAGGCTCCGCAGAGTCTGGGCAGGGCAAATGGTTGCCGGATAGCCCTTTGTTAGCCCAGGACGGAGGTACTCAAGTATAACTGCAGTACTCCTCCTGTTCTAACACATTGGCATCCCCGAGGCTTTAAAGTCCGGACTCCGAACAGACCCAGTGGAGCCAAGCTTGGTAGCAATCTGGTCTCTCAGAACCACGGACTCGGAATCCCATAGTCCATTGACAGGTTATCAGTACATATACGTATTAAACGTAACCCTTTAATAAAATATACTGGTCCCTGAATCTTGTGTTAAAAAAGGTGTAAGTCCCTGTTCTGGTGTCAGGGATGGAATACGGGGGCACACTGCCTACACTTACTGGCCGCATCCCCACCACACTCTAGAAATTACTTTAAAACTTATACACACAAAAACACTCACAGCTTCATCATATAGCTGGAGCATCCCCTGAACCTCTATACTAGGTTCAGGGTACCTGGGCATGTACCTGGGCACCTCCACTTATACTAGGGACCCCCTGTATGTTGCAGGTATACATTAACTCCTTCATGCCCCATTTACCTTGTCTGGATCATGCTGCAAAGGAATCTTAGCGGTGAGTCACAAGAACGTTTTCTGGGTCGGAGTTTTGCCCAGAGCAATGTGCTTTGATATATCCGAGAATTTCACTTGATTCTCGGATACATCGTTGGGGTCTCCTGTAACTTTGAAACCCCGCTACATAGCCACATTCTGTAAAGACTTTCTTCGGCAAACCCACCCTGAAACTGCCTAGAAATCTCCTGATCCCAGCACCCCGAGAAAGGCAAAACACAGGAACATCTTTAATGTCGCATAATTTGCACACAGTCACACTAATGCATCTCCGACATCAAGGTCCAAGAGCTGACACTTTAGGACCTCAAAACACAGGCCAGAGGTAACCAAGTGGACATAACCTTTATTAGTGAGCCTGGCTACCCCTTCACCGTCACAATCTGCCATCACAGTCTCCATCGGTAATGAATTCCACATTTTAACTGCCCTTACTGTAAAGAAACCTTTCATTTGTTGCTGGTGAAATCTCCTTTCCTCCAAGTCCTTTTTACTGTCCTTGGGATAAATAGTTCTTTTGAAAGCTCCTTGTACTGTCCGAATATATTTGTATATAGTTATCATATCCCCTCTTAGATGCCTCTTTTCTAATGTAAATAAATCTAATTTAGCTAGCCTCTGCTCATAAGTTACATTGTCCATCCCCTTTATCCCCCTATTAATTTGGTGGCTCTTCTCTACACTCTCTAGCTCCATAATGTATTTTCTAAGGAGTGGTTCCCAAAATTGTACTCCATATTCAAGGTGTGGCCTTACTAATGCTTTATAAAGGGCTCAATTATGTTTACTTCCCTTCCATCCATTGCCCGTTTAATACAAGACAAGATCTTGTTTGCCTTTGCAGCTACTGCATGACTTTGGGCACTATTGCTAAGCCTACTGTCTACAAGCACTCCCAAATCCTTCTCCATCAAGAATTCCCCCAATTTATCCCCATTTAATTTGTAAGTCGCCTGTTTATTCTTGCTTCCCAAATGCATAACCTTACATTTATCTGTATTAAACCTCATCTGCCATTTACCTACCAAGTTTCCATCTCTCCAAGTCCTTCTGGAGAAATTACATCCTGCTCTGATTGTACTACCTCACACAATTTAGTATCATCAGCAAAGATGGAGACATTGCTCTCGATGCCATCCTCAAGGTCATTAATAATAAACAAGTTAAAAAGCAAGGGTCCCAGTACCGATCCCTCACGACCGTAGCCCAACCTGAAAACAATGCATTGCGTTAATAGTGCTAGAACGTCTGCTACATCTATACATTGATTAATTCCTGCCTCATTACTGTAAAATATTCCTAGATTTACAAAAATAAATATATCAGAAGACAATTCTCATTTAAAGATTTACTTTATCCTGATGTTCTGAATGGTCTGAATGAATATGCTGTCAAACTGGGGGACGCCAGAATTTCTAGTGGGGGGGAGGGGAGGGGGTTGCAGCGGCTACAGAGGCCCCAAACTCTTCCTCATTGCATTTAAATTACATGGCGGGGGAGGCATATAACTCCCTTACCTGCTCTCTGCCGGGTCTTCGGTGACGCGTCACTATGGCATTTGACACCGAGACCTTGGAGAGGGAAGGGGGGGGGGGGGGAGGGGAGCAGCTAAAGAAGTTTGTGCACACCTGCTCTGGAGAAGTGTCTACTAAACTGTACTAACTAAAATTGAAATGGATACAAAATAATAAGGTGGTAGCATCTCCAACAAAAACATAAATTACTAACATTAAATGTTTCAAAGTAATTATTTTTGATAAGTTTCTTCAACCATCTCTGCTGTTTTAGTAAACTGCATTCAGTGTGCATTTGTCTTTGAAAACAAATGGCTTTTAATGACAAGCTTCCTGGCATTAACAAATAAATATAAACCTGTTTGCAGCTATTGATGTAATGGCATATGAGTTTAATTCTCTTATTTTCTGTTATACAGTTTACGCTGATATAGTAGAATGGCAATTTGTTCACATGAAATGCATTTTACTTTTAATTCAAAATTATGTCATGCATAGAAAATGAATATTATGTGTCAGTATCAAAATGGATGAAAAAAGGTGGCTTTGTAATAAAATCCAGTTACTGTACCACAAAATATAGAAAAATATTATACAATAAACATTGATCTGCTACTACTGCAACAGAAATGTATTCTTACACCAAACTATTGGCGTAGAGATTTTTTTTGTGTGGAATTAGCCCATTTAATGTTGCTTACTTCTGTCATTTTACTTTGGTTACTCATATATTATTTTTCAGTGCAGTTCACAAAGTTATAAAGAAAATGAAGATGGCTCTGTAACACAGAATTTACAAGATTATGATCAGCAGAACGTTTCCCCTTAGCCCAGTAAAATGAGCTCTATTTACTGACCGCTATGTCTAAAAAGATGATGGAACTTTCGAAACATTAAGTGTTGCAAGACAGTACAGTATGTCACAATACATTACTGGTAAACAACAATGAGAGAATGCAGTATTTACCAAATCCATGTTGCTCCATTAAGGATTTGTTGAAATCCATATAGACAAGACCCTCATAGACCTAAAAAAAAAAACCACATTTTTTTAAAAGTGTTTAATTAAGGGTTCAAGGGTTTCCATTTCTGACGATTTCAAATAACTGATTTAATTCTTAAGTTCTAATTCATCAAGTCTAAAAACGGCGAGTAAATGGTCTAAAATCCATTTAAATGTTTTTGTTTTTTCTTCTGTACATTTTTTGCACTATCATTGCCCCTGTTGCAGTTTTGAGAATGGGAAATAATAAATGTGTGAAAGTATATACTGCTCAGTGTGTGTCTGCTTGTGATTTGGGGAGTGTCAACTAGAGGTAAGTCCAACATATAGTATATGTATAAGATCCGTTGCCATATTTACTAAGCGGTGAATGTTGAGCTTTGCTCCGCTAAATGATATGAAGTTCCTGTGTCTCAATTTTTTTTGCCACTTTCCTAAGTATCAACATTTCTGCCAAGTTTTGTACAAAGTTGTGTGGATAAACGTCGATCGTAAAGAAATTGAGTAATTAGCTTTTTTCATGCAATTAGCAGCATAAAACATTAAAATAATTGAAAACTTTTGACTAAAATCAACATACACGTAAATAAATATGCCGGCAGCACCACTGGTAAATCCTTATAGCAGGCCTGCCCAACTCGTAAAGTGAGAAGGGCCGAACTGCTCCAAGGAAAAAAAATTTGGGCCGCATGGGTTAAATCATCATCATCATCATCATCATCATCATCATCATCTCTCCTCCACCACCTCTCATCATCATCATCCTCATCCTCATATCTCCCCCAGAACCTCTCACTATCAATCTTTACGATACTCCCCATCTATCTCTCATACCACCATCTCTCCCCCTCACCCACACAATACCCCCCTCCACATCCCCCAAGCCCATTCCATGTCAGCACCCCCCCCACAAGTCAGCATCCCCCCCATGTCTCTCTTCCCTCAATATGACACTCTCTCCCCCTCCCCTTAATGACACTCTCTCCCCCTCCCCTCAATATGACTCTCCCCCTCCCCTCAATATGACACTCTTTCCCCCTCCCCTCAATATGACACTCTTTCCCCCTCCCCTCAATATGACACTCTCCCCCCCTGCAACTCACATCACACCCTCCCCCTGCAACTCACATCACTCTCACCCTCCCCCTGCACCTCACATCACTCTCCCCCCCCACTGCACCTCACATCACTCTCCCCCCCTGCACCACACATCACTCTCCCCCCGCTGCACCTCACATCACTCTCTCCCCCGCTGCACCTCACATCACTCTCCCCCCCTGCACCTCACATCACTCTCCCCCCCCTGCACCTCACATCACTCTCGCCCCCTGCACCTCACATCACTCTCCCCCCCTGCACCTCACATCACTTCCCCCCCCTGCACCTCACATCACACCCTGCACCTCACATCACACCCTCCCCCTGCAACTCACATCACTCTCACCCTCCCCCTGCACCTCACTCTCCCCCCCTGCACCTCACATCACTCTCCCCCCCCACTGCACCTCACATCACTCTCCCCCCTCCCCCCCCTGCACCTCACATCACTCTCTCCCCCCCTGCACCTCACATCACTCTCCCCCCTGCACCTCACATCACTTCCCCCCCCTGCACCTCACATCACACCCTCCCCCCTGCACCTCACATCACACCCTCCCCCCACAAATCACATCACTCTCACCCTCCCCCTGCACCTCACTCTCTCCCCCCTGCACCTCACATCACTCTCTCCCCCCCGCCTGCACCTCACATCACTCTCCCCCCCTGCACCTCACATCACTCTCCCCCCCTGCACCTCACATCACTCTCTCCCCCCCTGCACCTCACATCACTCTCCCCCCTGCACCTCACATCACTCTCCCCCCTGCACCTCACATCACTTCCCCCCCCTCCACCTCACATCCCTCCCCCCCTGCACCTCACATCCCTTCCCCCCCTGCACCTCACATCACTTCCCCCCCCCTGCACCTCACATCACTTCCCCCCCCTGCACCTCACTACTCCCCGCCCGAGACATCACTCTCTCCCCCCCTGCACCTCACATCACTCTCCCCCCTGCACCTCACATCACTTCCCCCCCCTGCACCTCACATCACTTCCCCCCCTGCACCTCACATCACTTCCCCCCCCTGCACCTCACTTCCCCCCCCTGCACCTCACATCACTTCCCCCCCCTGCCCCTCACATGTCAGCAGCCCCCCCTCACATGTCAGCAGCCCCCCCCCCCTCACATGTCAGCAGCCCACCCCCTCCTCACATGTCAGCAGCCCCCCCCTCACATGTCAGCAGCCCACCCCCCCCTCACATGTCAGCAGCCCACCCCCCCCTCACATGTCAGCAGCCCCCCCTCACATGTCAGCAGCCCCCCCCTCACATGTCAGCAGCCCACCCCCCCTCACATGTCAGCAGCCCCCCCCTCACATGTCAGCAGACCGCCCCCCCCTCACATGTCAGAAGCCCACCCCCCCTCACATGTCAGCAGCCCACCCCCCCTCACATGTCAGCAGCCCACCCCCCACCAGCCCGTTTTTCACACCCACCCCCCACCAGCCCGTTTTTCACACCCACCCCCCACCAGCCCGTTTTACACACCCACCCCCCACCAGCCCGTTTTTCACACCCACCCCCCACCAGCCCGTTTTTCACACCCACCCCCCACCAGCCCGTTTTACACCCCCACCCCCCACCAGCCCGTTTTACACACACACACACACACACACACACACACACACACACACACACACACACACACACACACACACACACACACACACACACACACACACACACACACACACACACACACACACACACACACACACACACACACACACACACACACACACACACCTCTCTTAGATGAGCTCAGCACATCCTCTCCTCCCCGGTACTAAGCGCCGCCCCTGGCAAGCTCTGACCTCCACGGCAGCCTGCTATTGAAGAAAAAAAAAACACACATCCTCCTCATGCTGCTACCCCCGCGCACCGCAAAACCCGGGGTCTGGGAGGGAGAGGGGGCTGGTTGGGAGACGGAGGGGGCTGGGGGAGCTGGGAGGGAGAGGGAGGGAGAGGGAGGGATGAATCGCCGCCATTTTTTAAAACTTTTTTTATTTTTTTTATTTAATTAACTGGCGCCGGGCCAGAGTCAACGAGGGCCGCACTGAGAGGCCAGACGGGCTGCATGCGGCCCGCGGGCCGTATGTTGTGCAGCCCTGCCTTATAGGAAGGTGCTAATCCCATAAATACTAATAAGATATACGATACTGTTGTTACGCGATATCAAAGGGCAGCACTCAGGTAAGTAGGTAAACAAGTTTTTGTATTGAGAAAAATGACACAACAAACCTACGTTTTGGTCCCCCAACGTGACCTTTCTCAAGGTGGGGCAGTGAGTGGAAGACAGTGTGCACATATATACAGGCATATCCCGCTTTAAGTACACTCACTTTAAGTACACTCGCGAGTAAGGACATATCGCCCAATAGGCAAACGGCAGCTCACGCATGCGCCTGTCAGCACGTCCAGAAAATCAATACCGGCTCCCTGCCTGTAACGAAGCTGTGCGCAAGCAGGGAGACTATAAAGTCTGTTACAAATGCGTTATTTACATCAGTTATGCACGTATATGATGATTGCAGTACAGTACTGCACCGACACACTTTATTCGAGCAAATACCCAGTATGTACCTGGCAGATACCTGGAATGCACCGCTCCTCACCTCAGACAAGCCCCGTTGCGTTTGCCTTCCCAGCCTGGGTTCATGCCTGGCTGACGGGCGGCTGATCTGTTAAATGATAATGATTAGGATTTAATAGGCTGCAATGCTTCGCGTGTCTACCAGATGGCATAAATTCATGAATTGTAATGCAGTATATATATATATACTGTGCAGTATTGCAGCCAGCGGGAATAAAATGCTTCGATCCCTGCCTGGAAAATACCTCAATGCACTCGGGCAGAAAACAGTCACAAACCTCAATACACCCGGGTATACCCGAATTCGTGGGACTAGCCGAGCTCGAATAAAGTGTGTCGCCAGTGTACATGCATCGATAAGTGGAAAAAGGTACTGCTTCACTTTAAGTACATTTTCGCTTTACATACATGCTCCGGTCCCATTGCGTACGTTAATGCGGGGTATGCCTGTATACCCCTTCAAACAAGTGTGGCTTATCAACCATAATTGCAATCAAACAATTAGTTAATCAATTAAACCTGGCAAAAGCCCACCTAAACAGCCTACCTTGGGGATTTGAATCTGAACAGCCATTACGGGCCTCAGGCAGTAAGCGCCGGAAAAAATTATCATCAGGGTTTTGAAGTCGCCATGTTTTTGGCGAGTTGCTCTCACGGTATGCAGAAAGGCCCGAATACCTCCGAGAGCAACATTTCAAAACATGGCGAGTTGCCGGTGGCGAGATGATCTGCCCTGCAAGAAGGGCTCACCCGCAAGATCTGTATGCAGCAGAGAGAGATCCACCTCTCTCTGCGCAAATCTCGCCGGAAACAAAATATTTCAAAAGAAAAATGTTATTCATAGTGTAGATGAGCAGGGGGTCTCCGGAGCAGTACCGCATTTTTTTTTAGGTCCGGGGACCCCCTGCTTCCTGAGATATAGGGCCTGTTATCCCTCTGCTTTGAGATGTCCCGATCACGTGACCGTGGGATGTAAACAAAGCAGAGGGATACCAGCTCCCCATAACGGGGCCTGTATCTTATGAAGTAGGGTGTCCCCCAACCTAAAACCAACGTGGTTCTGCTCTGGAGACCCCTGCACATCTACACTAGTCTCAAAACACACATATCAGTAAACAATAATTAATTACCATAGCGGATATCCGCTATGGTAATGAAGCTGCATTACTGTAATTTTTATTAGTAGTGTGCGGGAGCAGGGGGTCTCCTGAGCTGAACCGCTTTGATTTCTGGCTCAGGAACCCCCTGCTTCCCGAGTTAGAGGCCCCGGTATGGGGCATCGGGTGCCAGTGTCGCCGCCATTTTTATAGCATCCACGTCGCGTGTCGTGTGACATATAAACAATGGGATACTGGCACCCCATATCTGGGCCCGTAACTCAGGAAGTAGGGGGTCCCTGAGCCAGAAATCAAACCGGTTCAGCTCAGGAGACACCCTGCTCCCACACAATATTAATAAAAAGACATTAAAGCAGCTTCATTACCTTAGTGGCTATTCGCGAAGGCAATTAAGGGGTTAAGGCACAATAGAATGTTTATTGGGGACAATTGCCCCAAATAAACATTGCAATATACAACTGTGACGGTGAAGGGGTACCCAGGCCAGTAAATAAAAGGTATTATGCCCCGCTGGGTGCCCCTGAGCCTTATTGGGGAATTGTAGATTGTCTGCTGTGCGACCCAGTAACGGCAGTAATCCTGTGATTGTAATAAAAATGTCTGTGTGTCTCCCACCAGGTATAAGGTGGCGAGAATGATGTATTTCTATGAAATGTATTACTGTAGCAGTGTTTCCCTATAACCGCGCAAAGGAAAAAGGTTTTTAAAACCCAGCAGCCCACAGCACAGCGCACGGCTTTTAGCTAACTTCTGCGAGGAAGGTCCTAGCGCGCTGAGATTTGCTGTGAGCGCTGGTTGGGTAAAATTCTGAAAAAATTTATAACGCAATTTTTATAAAGTTATTTAAAAATTGATGAATGAAAGTCTCCCTATTTTAATGGTTCCAGCAGTATAGGCATAAGGGGATTTTCATTCAGTCGGCCGGAACAGAGGAAACACTTAATTTGTAATCACTGTACTTTATAAATCCTTAGCAGGAAATTCCTGGGAGGCAAACGACACATATTTAACCCGGACTTCTAAGGCCTCAGACATGGTCAGCGCTTATGCGCTGAACCGTGCTGCTGCTCGGCACTGAGCCCCTGCAGCCGCAATGAGAGCGGCTTTAGCAGGGGCTCGCGCACCCGTCCGCACGCTTGGGGAAGCGTGTGTCTGACGGAGGTTTGAGATTTTCATGCTTGCCGGAGCGCAGGGCCGGTCACGTGAGCGGTTCGCCCAATGAGGGCGAACCAGCTCTGTGACGTCACTGGCCCGCCCCCTGACGGCGTGCTGTGTAGGGCCATGTCAGCGCGCCTCAGCCTGGACAAACTCACTATGTCCCAGGCCTAAGACACCCCACTGGCTCAGAGCCAAGATGTCTGTAAAAGTCCGGAGTTAATAGGCTTCGGCCGAGTAAGGTGTTAAGTGGGGAGGGGTAATTAAAGTCTCCCTATCTTAGCAAATATCCGGGCAAATGGCCGAGATATCCGCCCAGCTCAGACAAAATGTCGCCAGGTAAGGGGGCCGGGTCTGGTATGCTTAGTGGCAAAGGTGCGAGGTTCGCGCATTCCCTTAGCAAACTAAGAAGCCCTCTGCCAGGTTTTGCCAAGTATGGGCAACTCTGGGATAGGTGGGAATATTATTCCAATGAAAGAGATTGACTGCAGAGGTTACAGATAGGGATTTTTACTGCATAAGAATCCCTGCAGCTGATCGGGAGTCAGATTCATCATGCAGTGAAAGATTCATCTAAGCTGGATCTTAAACTTTATAACATCGTAACCCAAGTCAAGAGTTCGTAAGAGCGAAGGAATCCAGAACCAATTCTACAGCGGTAGACCGAAGTAAGCAGCTTAGGAGGAGAACCTGTGGTTGCGAGCGGCGCCACTGTCCAAAGACTGTTTTCGGCTCTATTTGAGCACAACTCCCGCTCCTGGGAAATTGTGCCTAGAGACTATTTCGAAAGATTTCATTTTGGGAATAGAAGATTTCTTTTTCCCCATCCCAGTAAGGTTATTTCAAGTGTTTTTTGTAAATTAATGTGTGTATGTTCATTCTGTAAATAAATCACAATTTATTTTATCTCTTGCTTTTCTCAATCAAAGGATCCGGGTATTAAGGTGTTAAAAGTGCTGGTCTCCCGTGACAGGCTTTTTTCTGGTGGCAGCGGCGGGATCTGATTGAGCCTATGGTACAGTATCCTGCGGGATCCTATAGCACAGCGAGATACTCGAAGATTGGGAGCTCCCAAAGCAAAAGGTAGCATACACACGATTTACAAGAGCACAAAAAAAATACAGTCACCCTTTGTCACATAACTTTTTGCCTGCGGGTGAAAGGATATCGTTCGTCCATATAGTAATGGGTGTTGCGGAACACTTAAATCTCCTCTCCTCCAGAGGCAGTGTGATGGTGAAGGGGTTAACCAGGCTCACTAATAAAGGTTCAGCCCACTTGGTTACTCCTGTGTTAAGGTCCTAGAGTGTCAGCTCTTGGACCCAGATATCCTATATGCATTACTGTGACTGTGCAAATTATGAGACAATAAATAATTATGTGTGTTTTTTCGTTTCCTGCGATGCTGGGACCAGGAGATTTCTAGGCTGTAAGTTTCAGAGTGGGTTTGCCGGAGAAAGTCTTTACAGAATGTGTCTATGTATCGGTTTTCAGGGATACCCCAAGAGTTGGATCCGGAAATCGAGTGAGATTCTCGGAAACAGCCAAGCACATTACTCCGGTCAAACTCTGACTCTGAACACATTCTTGCGACTCACTGCCAGGATTCCTGCTGCAGCATCTTCCAGACAGGGTAAACGGGCATGAAGGGGTTAATGTATACCTGCAATCATACACGGTGTCCCTAGTATACATAGGGGTTCCTAGTAGAAAGAGAGGCGCCCAGATACATGCCCAGGTACTCTGAAGCCTAGTATAGCGGTTCAGGGGGTGCTCCAGCTATGTGATAAAGCCGAGAGTGATTTCTTGTGTGTAAAAGTTAAAAGTTATTTTTCTAAAGTGTGCCAAGTATGAGGCTAGTGAGTGTAGGCAATATATACACTCACTCCATTCCTGACACCAGAATAGGGACTTACTGCTGCGGCTCATCTGAGTCCAACACATCGCCGTTTTTTTCCTGGCTTTTTCCTGGAATGCGACGCACTTCACCTGGAGCATGCCGCATTCATTTTGCGTTCTCAGCCACGGGTCATGCGCGGTTGACGCGCGGTTGATGCGTTTATTGAGAATGGTTCGGATTTAATAGGTTGCAATTCTTCGCGTGTCCGCCAGATGGCAGATATTCATGAATTGTAATGCGTTTAAAAAAGATACCACAGTGTGCTATTGTAACTTGGCCTTGAGACTGAAGGAAGAGGTTGGAAAAATGTATCAATTTAGGCTTTTCATATTAAAGAAAGACAAAGACCAGTTTCGGTTACAGTATTCTATAGAGACCCGCCGCCCGCCATGAGTGTTCAAGTGCAGCCCGTTTTCCAAAAATCCGACAGAAGTTACGCGTATTTGATATGGGCCGCGATTAATGCAACAGATGATAAGATGGCAACAGTTGTTAAAATTTATCAGTATTTTATCGAAAACTATGACTTTTACAAATTTTCGCCAGCTCCTCATACGTGGAAGCGTGCAATAAGGAAAAGGTTATGTAGCGATCCCTGTTTTTATCGTATTGAGCCACAATTTGTTGGAGGGTATTGGTGTGTATCACCGGCTTTTTCCTGTATCTATGATCATGCAGACGGCAAAAGGCGAAGGGTCGTGTTAAAACCAACTAAGAAATGACAATCGCCGCCAAGCAATGCACCAGCTCCGGCTTCCAATAACGGTCCCACCGTCAGTGACAACCCTGAGCCTGAGCCGGATTTCGCGTGCAGTTTCGATCAAGCTTGCATGTACCTAAGCAATTTCCAGCCTCATCAGCTGACTACAGGTGGACTAGTCCCGCTGCAAACTATCGACGTGGATGATCAAGAACACTGGACTGGCAGTGGACCGGCGCCGGCGCCAGCGCCAGCTGAATGGGAAATTCTTTGGTGAGTATTGTTGCCGTATTATTTTCTGTGTTTTTTTTTATTTTGACAATACAGTATCAATATCGGTGCGATTCAAAAGGCAAGCGATTCTCCTGTAAGCAATATCATTGGCTGAGCGGCTCCTACAGTACTGTACTGCAGATACTGAACAATTGGTGGAACGCTAGGCGCATGCGCATTGGAACCTTCTTGAAACGCATATGCGTGTCATTACATCCACGGTAGGCGCATTCGCATGTGAACAGGAGACGCCCCCCGAGACAATTATTGGTGGGACTGGCTGGGAACTTCTTTAGGGGGCTGACCATTACAGTAAAACTTTTCTTTTTGTTTTTCCTCAGAAAAGAAAACGGCTAATGGAGGGATTGCGATGGATAATATCGCTTTGTGTAACAATGCCTGTACATTGCTGAATCGGATTAAAAAACCCACGTACCGGAGTCTACAGTTTAGTGGCCGTTGTTATTGATTAGGATAGAATACTGTACCTGAAACAGTGTGCTGATGTTTTCCGGCCGTACAGTATACAATACTATTTTATATACAGTATACTGTTAATAAACCCGAAAAAAATGAAAACTATGCATTTATTCTATATGTATTACAGTGCCAGTACATACAGTACAGTACAGTATGTGTCTTCTATTTTTTTTAATACTCTTATACTGAGCATGCCTACAGTATACAGTGCAGTATGCCTCGACATTCTAGAAACACTGTATTTTGTTACAGTAGCAAAGGAGCCAATAGAACAATGTAAAACAAATCAGCATGTTCTTTTATTGGTGGAGTAAGTACAAAAACATTTATTTACAAATACTGTACAATGTAGAAGCATTTTAAGTGCACAGCAATTCAAAACATCAACAGGTGTATGGTTTACTCCTGACGAAGTACTTGGTACGAAACGCGTAGAGGTCACGACAGGTCATCCTGCGCGTGTATGCTGGTAAGCTGAGACGGAGCCTGCAGGAGACAGCAGCGTTTTTTTCCATCTCCGCGGTGCTGAGATCCGGATCCTGTGCAGCCACCGCGAGTCTGCTGACTGTCTCAGTGTGAGTGTCCGTTTCCCCTTGCCAGTGCCCAACCTTATGGCGGTTTCTATACAAATCTGTTGATAGGTTGTTTTCATGTTTGTTTTTTTCTTTCATGTGTTTTTATATAAATTTTACTGTATTTGTATACTGTGCAGCTTAGGGTTTAGTCACCCTCAGGTGTTCTCCTGGGTAGTACTTAGCCGTCCAGCTGCACAGCTGTTCTGAGGTGGGGTTGGATCCCCTCAGAGTTTGTGTGTATTTTTAATAAATTACCTTCCACTAATCCCTGTTGCGCATTTGTGCATTTTTTATTAGCAGGTCAAAACATGTACAATATAGTTCAGCACAACAGTATGGTCTTACCTTGATTTGATATGGTGATTTAAAAAAATCTTTATTCATAAAATACAGTATACAAAACGCAACATCTCCTTTATTAAAGAAACATACAGTATACAGTACAGTGGGATGGTGTGCAAAACAGTCAGTCAGGCCTGCACCACTACAGTCCTCGAGGGCAGCAGACAGGCCCGGTTTTCAGGACAACCTTGAAAACCATGCCTGTTTGTGGCCCTCGGGGACTGGAATTGTGCAGGTCCTGTGTGTGTGTGTACAGCAAGTTAAAACAGTAAGTTAAATACATTTAAATACAATTCAGCACAACAGTATGGTCTTACAGTTCCCGTGATTAAACCATAAAGTCCACCACATTGTCCGTCCATGGCCGATTCCTTGCATGGCGCAAAACGCCATTAATGCAGTCTTGAACGCCTCTCATTACAGGATCTGTAATTGGATAAAAGCGCCGCATTTCATCCAGAATGTTTTCTTAAATTGGCAGGAAGCGCCTTTTTTACGCGATTTTCGTCGTAGTTCACTCTGAAGGCCCAGTCGCAGTACAATGAGTAGGGAACATGGTGCTTAAAAAGTAACAAGGCATACTTGTGGGGTGCACCAGCACTCATCACCCTATACTTCTCCCTAAGTGCTGGTGGCATATTGCACAGGGTGATGTCGGGCACCGTATCGATGCGAGCGAATGTAGGTCTTCTGCGAGCGGGTGTGCTTGAGGCGATGGGCGATGGTAGGTTGTCTGGGAGGAAGCTTTCCTCCGGTCTTTGTCGCCGTGTTGTCTCCTGGCGTGGTCTTGACGGGGTTGTCATGTCCTCCTCAACGGTATACATGTACACTACATCTTCTGGTGGAGGGGGTGCGCTTGGTGATGGAAGGGGGTCGATGCTCCCATTCATCACATCCATGTCACCCCCTGCTCCGGCGTTGGGGAAACAGGGGCATTAACACCGAGCAAATTATGTATACCCGCTATGTCAGCCTCTATCTTCTCCATCCATCGATCCATCCGTTGATCCATATGTAGAATCCGTTGATCCATATGTAGCATCCGTTGCTCCACATTTAACATGGTCTCCAGAAGCAAATCTATCTTTACTAGCACAATAGAGTTTCCGGGGAGATCCACACTTATCCCATTCAGCATCCGGTCTAACGAGCTGCTTCTTGTGCATGGCGTGTGGACATCTGGGTGGATGGGTGCAACGGAGGATGAGATGGGGGTTCCATGGAGAGAAGCGGCCGCGACGTCGTAGAAGGGTGGAGGAGGTGACCTGTGAATATTCGGTAGGGGAGAAGCGGCAGCGTCGTCGAAGAGGGATGGGGAAAGTGACCTTTGGATTTCCGGGCGAGAAGCAGAGTCGTCTAAGAGCAAAGGAGAAAGTGACCCGTGGATTTCAGAGGCGGCAGCGTCGTCGGATAGAACCGGAGAAGATGGCCTGTGGGTTTCCGGGAGGGCGGCGGCAGCGTCGAGGACGAGGGGTGGAGAAGACGGGCTGAAGATTTCCGGGACAGCGGCGGCAGAGTCGTCAAAGCGTATGGGAGGTGGTGGTCTGCGGATTCGATGGGTTGGCTGCCAATAGTTTTGCGTCGAGAGTACATCACCATATATCTTCTTGACATAATAAGGCTGACGTCTATGAAAACCCTTAGCCTTTGGGGTCAGCAGAAGGTTTTCTTTATTGGCCTTAGCCTGTCGCTTTTGCCTTGGCGTGGAAACGGCAACCGCCTTTCGCTTTTTCTGCTTGACAGGCACGGCAGAGGCGAGTGGGTTCCTGGGTCCGTAGAATCGGGGTTGCTCCATGGAAGCAGGTGGAACAATGCAGTATCTGGACAAGGGCAAGTTCAGATAAAGATCATCGAGTGGTGGGCTATGCAAAGTGTGTAACCTTTTATGCATGGCAGCGAGGTACAGGTGTTGAAAGTGGGCGTACTCTAATGTGAGTCATTACCGTATAAATACACCATCCATTTTGTGGATTCACTGCACATTGAATACACATCGACTAAACATCGAATATACATTCTTGTGTTTGTATTTCTTTCTACTCGCAGCAATGGTTGTTAAAAAGATTTCCAAGGATCTCAGCATGCGAATAAAGGAGATGTACACGAGCGGACACCGAATTGATGCTATCCAACGCTGGTTAGCTACTTCTGGCCTCGTTGTGCCAGCAACCACCGTGAGCTATCATGCACACGGAAAAAACAGAGAACGCAAAAGGGCACCAAGGGTAACTAACGCGTAAGTATATTTAGAACACTTTAAAAAAAAAACTTGATCCAAAAATATACTGTACATCTACAGTACTGTATCTAATATTTTTGTTATTTCTGTAGATTTATATTACAACAGTATATATATTTTGTATATTTATATTTATATTACAACAGTATATATATTTTGTGTATTTATATTACAACAGTATATATATTTTGTATATTTATATTTGTATTACAACAGTATATATATTTTGTATATTTATATTTATATTACAACAGTATATATATTTTGTATATTTATATTTATATTACAACAGTATATATATTTTGTATATTTATATTTATATTACAACAGTATATATATTTTGTATATTTATATTACAACAGTATATATATTTTGTATATTTATATTTATATTACAACAGTATATATATATTTTGTATATTTATATTACAACAGTATATATATTTTGTATATTTATATTACAACAGTATATATATTTTGTATATTCATATTTATATTACAACAGTATATATATTTTGTATATTCATATTTATATTACAACAGTATATATATTTTGTATATTCATATTTATATTACAACAGTATATATATTTTGTATATTTATATTTATACTGTCTCTAATATTTTTACTTACCGGAATGTTTTTCCTTACATTGTAGGGAGACAACTCTTCTGGTGGACAAAATAAGTGAGGAGAATGATGAGAAGAGTGCAGTAAGGGTCAAATACACTCTGCAGGCAAATCACAATCTCACTGTATCCGAGATCAGCATAAAGAAGATGAGACGCAGCATTGGATGGAAATATGGACGTGTGAGGTTAGTACTAGACAGTACAGGAGGTAAAAGTGTTGTTTAGGAAACTGTACTGTACCGCAAAAATTATTTATTCCTTGTCATTACAGAGCGTACCCAATGATAAGGGACGCAAACAAAATCAAAAGAGTGGCCCAGGCATGGATCGACAGTGGGGAAACTTTCCAGGATTGCATCTTCACTGACGAGTCTACTGTGTCGCTGGAGAGATTTGTAATCTTTGCGTTCCACAAAAAAGGCCGCATATCTTTGAAGCCGCGGCCAAAACACCCCGTGAAGCTGCATGTGTGGGGTGCCATCTCTAGGCGTGGACCAGGATGCATTGTCATCTTTGAAGGTAAAATATATGAAATATAATGTAGCCTTATGCACTGTACTTTACTAGTGTAGCCCTACTGTATGCACTGTACTGTACTATTGTGGAAACAAAAGTAACAGCGCACAACGCCAAATAGTGAAGCAAGTATTACAATGTATTATTAATTGAAAGGGTAATTAATCTGCGTACATCATAAAAGTTGAAAAAGTGCATTTAGTGTGTATCACACTGGTTACCACTCTGCAGCTGTTGGAAGGAGAGTCTGGTGCTTGCTTCTCTCAGTGGGAGCCGCTACGTTGGTTCTGGAGCAGGATCCTTGCCTAGACTCCTCATCTATCGATACGCCGCTCCCAAGGGGGTTTCCTTTTAAGCAACCAGGCTCCGCTGTGGGTATTGGTGCTCGGTGGGACCGCTCGAGATTCCAAGTCGTCGGAGCAGCTTGTGTAGCTCAACAGGCAGATCCTCTGCATCCGGAAGTTAGACCGCAACCTGCAGGGGCACACTCAGCGTGCCACTATGCCGCTCCGTCGCGGGACGCTGCGTGATGACGTCACAGTCTCCGCAGCAGTAATGGGATCGGCAGGGAGTTAGTAAAGTCTCTCAAAGTCTCTCAGCAGCCCAAATAGCACACAAGAGTGATAGTGGCAGGGCGAATCCAATAGATATAGCAACAGCAGATATAAGGCAATAGATAGATATCATCCAACGCATTTCGTAGAACTAACTACTTCTTCAGGGAATAATTAGGCCATTACCCAGAGGTCTTATATACCTCACAGAGATGTCTCATTGGTCAAACAGTTAGTAGTAGACCAATCATCTACAATAGGTAATGGTCAATGTGATAGGGAAGATGTGATCATTACTTTTAAAACAACAACTTTATTAACAAATACAAATAATTACATATTAAATAAAAACTTACATATTAAATAATAACAAAACCTAGCATAAATAATTAAAAACATGCTGGAATAAAAGAAACACAATATTAGTTGCTTAAAATAGACACCATCATTAAATACATATGAAAGATGTAACGAAGCGTAAAGTAAAGCAAAGCAGGGAAAACAGAGATACATAGATCAGTGACACATCCCTTGGGTTAAGAGGGGGGCCTCGATATTTAATAAAGTGCCCAGATGTCAACATCCTCATTTAACCCCTTAGGGGACAAAGTATCTAACTTACAGTATGTATCCAATATGTCTCTTTGGAAGATAATGCTTTAACTCTATCCCCACCTCTTCTATTTACAGGAATAAACTGAATCCCCTTAAAAGTGAGACTAGACGGATCTTTATTATGGTGTAATAAAAAGTGTCTGGATACACTGTGTTTTTCAAAACCATTTTTAATATTTCTGACGTGTTCCTGGATACAAACCTTAAGGCTGCGTTTGGTTCTGCCTACGTATTGATACCCACACGCACATTCCAATAAGTAAACAATGTGTGTAGATGTACAGTAAATAAAGTCATCAATATTAAAAACTTCTTTGGTGCTTTTAGAATAAAATGTATGTTTGTCAGGGTGTTGGTACTTACAAATCGTACACTTATCACAAATATAGTTGCCTTTGGGCCTAAACCCACAGTGATGTGTCACTGATCTATGTATCTCTGTTTTCCCTGCTTTGCTTTAATTTACGCTTCTAGTTACATCTTTCATATGTATTTAATGATGGTGTCTATTTTAAGCAACTAATATTGTGTTTCTTTTATTCCAGCATGTTTTTAATTATTTATGCTAGGTTTTGTTATTATTTAATATGTAAGTTTTTATTTAATATGTAATTATTTGTATTTGTTAATAAAGTTGTTGTTTTAAAAGTAATGATCACATCTTCCCTATCACATTGACCATTACCTATTGTAGATGATTGGTCTACTACTAATTGTTTGACCAATGAGACATCTCTGTGAGGTATATAAGACCTCTGGGTAATGGCCTAATTATTCCCTGAAGAAGTAGTTAGTTCTACGAAACGCGTTGGATGATATCTATCTATTGCCTTATATCTGCTGTTGCTATATCTATTGGATTCGCCCTGCCACTCTTGTGTGCTATTTGGGCTGCTGAGAGACTTTGAGAGACTTTATTACCTCCCTGCCGATCCCATTACTGCTGCGGAGACTGTGACGTCATCACGCAGCGTCCCGCGACGGAGCGGCATCGTGGCACGCTGAGTGTGCCCCTGCAGGTTGCGGTCTAACTTCCGTATGCAGAGGATCTGCCTGTTGAGCTACACAGAAGGATAGTTGGTGTAGATAGAGCACAGCTGCAGACGCCCTGCAATGTGAAGCAGGGAAAACAAAGCCAGGCCACTCCGCAATAGTAACAAAAAGTGTATTAAGCAAGCAAACACATACAGGGAACAAAAATAGAACAGATGGAACGCACCTACGCGTTTCGTACAATAGTACTTAATCTGCGTACATCATAAAAGTTGAAAAAGTGCATTTAGTGTGTATCACACTGGTTACCACTCTGCAGCTGTTGGAAGGAGAGTCTGGTGCTTGCTTCTCTCAGCGGGAGCCGCTACGTTGGTTCTGGAGCAGGATCCTTGCCTAGACTCCTCATCCAGCGATACGCCGCTCCCAAGGGGGTTTCCCTTTAAGCAACCAGGCTCCGCTGTGGGTATTGGTGCTCGGTGGGACCGCTCGAGATTCCAAGTCGTCGGAGCAGCTTGTGTAGCTCAACAGGCAGATCCTCTGCATACGGAAGTTAGACCGCAACCTGCAGGGGCACACTCAGCGTGCCACGATGCCGCTCCGTCGCGGGACGCTGCGTGATGACGTCACAGTCTCCGCAGCAGTAATGGGATCGGCAGGGAGGTAATAAAGTCTCTCAAAGTCTCTCAGCAGCCCAAATAGCACACAAGAGTGGCAGGGCGAATCCAATAGATATAGCAACAGCAGATATAAGGCAATAGATAGATATCATCCAACGCGTTTCGTAGAACTAACTACTTCTTCAGGGAATAATTAGGCCATTACCCAGAGGTCTTATATACCTCACAGAGATGTCTCATTGGTCAAACAATTAGTAGTAGACCAATCATCTACAATAGGTAATGGTCAATGTGATAGGGAAGATGTGATCATTACTTTTAAAACAACAACTTTATTAACAAATACAAATAATTACATATTAAATAAAAACTTACATATTAAATAATAACAAAACCTAGCATAAATAATTAAAAACATGCTGGAATAAAAGAAACACAATATTAGTTGCTTAAAATAGACACCATCATTAAATACATATGAAAGATGTAACTAGAAGCGTAAATTAAAGCAAAGCAGGGAAAACAGAGATACATAGATCAGTGACACATCACTGTGGGTTTAGGCCCAAAGGCAACTATATTTGTGATAAGTGTACGATTTGTAAGTACCAACACCCTGACAAACATACATTTTATTCTAAAAGCACCAAAGAAGTTTTTAATATTGATGACTTTATTTACTGTACATCTACACACATTGTTTACTTATTGGAATGTGCGTGTGGGTATCAATACGTAGGCAGAACCAAACGCAGCCTTAAGGTTCGTATCCAGGAACACGTCAGAAATATTAAAAATGGTTTTGAAAAACACAGTGTATCCAGACACTTTTTATTACACCATAATAAAGATCCGTCTAGTCTCACTTTTAAGGGGATTCAGTTTATTCATGTAAATAGAAGAGGTGGGGATAGAGTTAAAGCATTATCTTCCAAAGAGACATATTGGATACATACTGTAAGTTAGATACTTTGTCCCCTAAGGGGTTAAATGAGGATGTTGACATCTGGGCACTTTATTAAATATCGAGGCCCCCCTCTTAACCCAAGGGATGTGTCACTGATCTATGTATCTCTGTTTTCCCTGCTTTGCTTTACTTTACGCTTCGTTACATCTTTCATATGTATTTAATGATGGTGTCTATTTTAAGCAACTAATATTGTGTTTCTTTTATTCCAGCATGTTTTTAATTATTTATGCTAGGTTTTGTTATTATTTAATATGTAAGTTTTTATTTAATATGTAATTATTTGTATTTGTTAATAAAGTTGTTGTTTTAAAAGTAATGATCACATCTTCCCTATCACATTGACCATTACCTATTGTAGATGATTGGTCTACTACTAACTGTTTGACCAATGAGACATCTCTGTGAGGTATATAAGACCTCTGGGTAATGGCCTAATTATTCCCTGAAGAAGTAGTTAGTTCTACGAAATGCGTTGGATGATATCTATCTATTGCCTTATATCTGCTGTTGCTATATCTATTGGATTCGCCCTGCCACTATCACTCTTGTGTGCTATTTGGGCTGCTGAGAGACTTTGAGAGACTTTACTAACTCCCTGCCGATCCCATTACTGCTGCGGAGACTGTGACGTCATCACGCAGCGTCCCGCGACGGAGCGGCATAGTGGCACGCTGAGTGTGCCCCTGCAGGTTGCGGTCTAACTTCCGGATGCAGAGGATCTGCCTGTTGAGCTACACAAGCTGCTCCGACGACTTGGAATCTCGAGCGGTCCCACCGAGCACCAATACCCACAGCGGAGCCTGGTTGCTTAAAGGGAAACCCCCTTGGGAGCGGCGTATCGCTGGATGAGGAGTCTAGGCAAGGATCCTGCTCCAGAACCAACGTAGCGGCTCCCGCTGAGAGAAGCAAGCACCAGACTCTCCTTCCAACAGCTGCAGAGTGGTAACCAGTGTGATACACACTAAATGCACTTTTTCAACTTTTATGATGTACGCAGATTAATTACCCTTTCAATTAATAATACATTGTAATACTTGCTTCACTATTTGGCGTTGTGCGCTGTTTCTTTTGTTTCCATTTCTTAGCGTGTGTGGGGTGCTGAGCCACCCCATGTGTTTATAGCAGCAGACGCCCACATCAGTTACACGGTTATGTGATATAATTTATTTATTTTCTATACACCTTCACTGTGGTATTTGTGGTTTATTCTTTTCCACCTATTTATATGGTTTAGTCACTGCACTGTGTATATATATATATATATTTTTTTTTTTAGGTTAGATAGTAGCGCACAGTATCATTTTTGTTTTTTACTGTACTATTGTGCAGTTTTTTGAGCACTTTTCTTTTCTTGCTATAGGAATCATGAATAAAGCTTTCTTCCAAGACAACATTGTCCCTGAGATAGTGCAATACATCACACGTGAGTTCCCGAATGGTCACCGCTTCTATCAGGACAACGATCTGAAGCACACCGCGTCAACAGCACATATCCTTGAGCGCGGTATCAACTGGGTGAAGACCCCAGCGGAGTAAGTGCGGTAACCGTGTCTCCTTTTCCCCCACTGTTTTTACTGTGTACTGTATCTCTTAAACTAATTGTCCTTTTTTCCAATGACAGATCGCCAGACTTCAATCCGATCGAAATGGTCTGGCATCAGCTGAAGGACCATATCCGGAAAGTGGCGAAACCCTCCAAAAAGGACGAGTTGTTGAAAGGCATAATGAGTTTTTGGAACGATGTACTCACCGTGGAACGCTGCAATAAATATATAGACCATATTGCCACTGTGTTGCCCATTGTGATCGCGCGTAAGGGCAAGCATCAGCAAAGTAGTACTGTGCTGTAGTATTGTAAGTACAGTATGATACAGGTAAGTATGGCACAGATTTTTTCTTTCCCAATAGTCAGAGTATACAGTAGTTACAGTTTTTTCTTTACAGAGAGAGCAGCACCAGCCATCAGGTTACAGTACATAATATTTAAAAGTACTCAGAGTATACAGTAGTTCCAGTACACAGTAGACTAGTTTGACAGTACTACAGTAACTGCCTACTAACTGCTCAATTTTTTTATTTCCAGAGAAAGCAGCACCAGCCATGTACAGTAGTACTACACAACACACAATGCCATAATACAGTACGTACATAACTGCACTAATTTTTTGTTTTCTTGTCGTTTCAGGAAAAAAGGGTGGCCTGGGGGTAGGTGGGGTGTTGTGTCCAATCTAATCTGTTTGTACAGTAAAATGTACAGTATATAAACAGCAGTAATGATGTACACAAAACCACTCCTCTCTCAATGAACTACTGTACTGTACACAGAATGAGGAACAAGATAAAGACGGAAAAAATAATATTACTATATATATATATATATATATATATATATATATATATATATATATATATATATATATATATATTATACATTACAGTATATATTATTAAATAATATTCTTATAAATGTGCATTATTCATGTTTCCCCATGTTTTACAAATGTTTTCTAAATGTTTATCCAATTTCAATCTGCCAAAAGAACTTAATAAAGACTGCATTATGTATTATTCATGATTATTTTTATATTTGTATTTTTTGGTTCCTGATAAAATAAAATAAATATTTATTCACATTCCTGCTAATCATAATCATTCACCAATGAATAAGAATGAATGACAAAACAACATGAATCAGTTAATGGGTTTTTTAACTCTCAATTCTCACAATGCTGTGCAAATCGGATTTACATTTCAAAATCGAGAAGGGATTTTCCAAAGCGTTACCGTAAACAAAGCCTCAAAGTGTTGGGGGGGGGGGGTGATTACACGCAGGCGCACTGAGGGTTTGTAGCTCGGCTATGGATGGATTAAGAACACAATGGCAATATTCAGAAAATTAACGACTCTTTGGAGAGAGGGGGTTGGGTGACTCATGCGCAGTTAGGTGTCCAGTATGTTTTACAATTCTTGTCCAGCTAGTCATGGCTGATTGGAGGTTGGCAACCTCCTACTTAATTTAAGCTCACCCCCTCCCACATTTAAATGGTTATGGGCTCACTCCATAGCATCTTCCACTCAGGGGAACTTGCCTGCTTGCAGTTTGGCTGTGACATCTCTAATACAGAGTGCTTTTCCTGGTAATGTACAGGTTAATAAAAGCTTCAGTCAGACAGAACTTTGCAGCTAATATTGACAGATTTACTATAAATCATTCTTCCTGTTATTAAACAGGTTATTAAGAATTTATATTAGCGTTAGGGACCCCTGATATGTGGTCTGCCTTGGCGTTGGCTCAGGGGCTTACAACAATTTTGGCCAAAAATGTCAAACTAAAAGACCATTTACTTATTAGATATTTATCCATATATATTTAGGCACTGTACCGTGTATGAGTCTCACTAGATGTGCTAAAAACTGAGCTTTGTCTGTGTTTTATGTTATGTCTCTGGTTTTAATGCAGTGAGGCTTTGTAGCTTGGCTATGGACGGATTAACAACACAATGGCAAGATTCAGTAAATTAACGACTCCGTGGAGAGGGGGGGTTGGGTGACTCATGCGCAGTAAGCAGCTCCCATCTCAAAAAGGATTATACGCAGGCGCACTGATGCTTTGTAGCTTGGCTATGGACGGATTAACAACACAATGACAAGATTCAGTAAATTAACGACTCCGTGGAATTTCAAATCCTTGAGCTAGCGTTCGTGGGGGCTACAGGTACAGCTGCATGAAGTTCAAAGTTAAAGACATACTTTAATTTCAAAAGGCAGTTCATCATAATAATACACCCCAAATACAGTACGTAAGCACACAAATCAACCATGTGCAGTCAAATGCACAGGGTCGCAGTCAAAAGCTACAGCACAGATTGAATATTGTAATACAGTAAGATGGTTTTTGCAGGCTTGTGGAGAAAAAAAAAAAAAAATTACAATAAAAAAAAAATTCTTAATTTTTTTTTGGTCACTCACTCAGGCAAGCAAGCAGTGGTGAGCGAAGTTACAGGCGCATGCGCAGTAAATTTCTGCTGTCAAGCAGGAATGTGATTGAAACCAGACACACGTTCAAAGGAATGGTGTGGGAGAGATGTACTGCATTGCACAGAAGATAAGAAGTTGAAATACCCTGCAGTGCAGTTAATTATCCTGAGCGAGGGGAGAGCGCTGTATATGCAGAAATATGACACTGTTACAGTACTGTACACGCCTATGCGTTTCAACAATTTTCAAATGAGATATACTGTACAGCAGCACAGCACTGCAAATGCATGTATACTTTAAATATGCAAATTTAGAATTACTGCGCGCGCACACACAGACTGTGTACTGACGTAGGTTGAACCGCGAAGGTATTAGACTTCCAAGACAACAGCTCGCAAACGCCCCCTGAGTTTTTACATGGCATTGCAGTATTGCAGACAGCGAGAATAAAATGCTAATATCACGAGCGCGAAAATAACGCAGTTCACTCCGGGCGAAAACGACAAAAAAACGCACCTAACCGGGATAATCTGAGAGCCGCGGATCTAGCCGACTTAGACTCAGATCGGCCGCCACTGTATACATCTTTACCACACAAAAGACAGGATACAGTATATTTTATTAAAGAGTTATATTTGATAGGTATATATGCTGATAACCTGTAAATGAACTGTGGGATTTCCGTCATGGATTCCGAGAGACCAGATGGCTACCAAGCATGGTGCCTATGGGTCTATGCGGAGTCCGGACTTGAAAGCCTCAGTGATGGCAAGGTGTTGTAACAGGAGGGTTACTACAGTTCTGCTTGAGTACCCGCATCCTGGGCTAACAAAGGGCTATTCGGCAACCATTTGCCAGATTCCAAACTATGTGGAGCCTGGACAGCGGGTGGGCTCAGTATGCAAAGAGGCAGAGGTGCCAGGTTGGCGCATGCCCCTTTGCAGAATGAAAAAAGGTACCCACCCGGGTTTACAATTCCGGCAAATCGGTGATTGGCTTGCAGGGATATTCCCACGATCTGATAGGCGGTAGAGGTTTGTGAATGGGACCCAAAAACCGATAAGACGTCTTGCAGCCAATCAAGAGGGCAGATTCCAAGCGCCAAACCAACAGCGGTAAATTCAAAGATGCTCTGTACGGAATAGACGCGAGCTGGCTTCAAAGAAGTCCCACTTCGCGAGCGGACTAGTGAGTCCCGGTCCCAGGGACAGAGGGTCCCTGTGACGGTGAGGGGGTACCCAGGCCAATAATAAAGGTATTATGCCCAGCTTGGTGCCCCTGAGCCATATTAGGGAGTTTGAAGTGTCAGCTCTGCAACCCAGTTATGGCATGTGAACTGTATTGTAATAAAGATCTATGTGTGTGTTTTACTGTTCCAGGAGTGCTAACCAGCGAATATTCACAGGGCATGCGTTTCAGGGATGATTTTATGGTAAAATGTTGTCAGGGTGTGTTTGGGTAGAAGAACATACACAAACACACAATGGTTGTTTCAGAATAGCAGTATATGTTTTGGAAAGGTCTAAACAGCAAATGTCTATAGTTACAGAGTAGTATAATGTACTTTTTATAAATACTGCAGCATAGCAAATAAATAGATTTTTTGTGTTTAGCAGGGGAATCAGACATACCAAATAGTACAATTACCTGAACAACACGATCCTGTAGCCCGGCAGTAATAAATAGCTCTTCTTTCTCAACATCCAGAATAAAGTTTGGCCTTAATGAGGTAGGCAGGTCCTAAAACAGACATATACCTTTTGTTATATGAATCCAAATTGTATACTGTAGATAACCTTGCAATAATATTGGACCCTCATATATACATAATTACTGTTGCCTTGCTGATATTTTTTATTCTAATTCACGGTCATCGATTAACATTTTCCATTTACACCTACATTTGTTTCAAACTTAATTTGCAAGGCTGCTTGCTTCCTTCGTTCTATATATTTTCTGGGATCCGTCTTTTGCTTGCTCTACAGACTTGGTGGTCTCATTAAGTTGTCTGGCTTGAGGTATCACCTCTAAACATCTGCCTACCCCTCATCGCACTCCCATTATATCCTTGTGAATGGCTATCGCCATAAACTTACTGTAATATATCCAAAATTGTGTGTCTTATATTTCTTACTAATCTGGTTCAATATCCCCTTTCTTCATCTCAGTAAATGGCACCACTATATCCCATTTACCAAAGCAAGCTACCTGCATGTTACATTTAACTACACGCACTCCTCACATTTGTGCTCTGGATAAAATGTGTTGCTGCTTTCTCCATAACATTGATTAAATCTGCCTTTTCCTCTATTACTCGACTGCTAAAATGCTTACAGATATAGCAAAGGTAAAAAATTTAAATTCCTCAGCACTTCATTGAATGTTGTAGACCAAGCATGTCAAACTCAAAGGCTAACATGGGCCAAATAAACAAGGTTTAAGTTTATGTGGCCGCAAAAAAACAAAAACTTCAATTTTCATAGAAACTGAGGTTTATTTCGAAAAGTACAGAATAAAAAAAAAACGATAAAATGAATGTTTTTTTCCTGACACTTGGCATTTCCGATTCTCTCTCTCCCTCTCTCTGACTGACTCCCTCCCTCTCTCTGACTGACTCTCTCTGACTGACTCTCACCGACTGACTCTCACCGACTGACTCTCACCGACTGACTCTCACCGACTGACTCTCACCGACTGACTCTCACCGACTGACTCTCACCGACTGACTCTCACCGACTGACTCTCACCGACTGACTCTGACTCTCACTCTCTCTCTCTTCCTGACTCTCACTCACTCTCTCTGACTGACTCTCTCTCTGATTGACTCTCTCTCTCTCTGACTGACTCTCTCTCTCTGACTGACTCTCTCTCTGACTGACTCTCTCTCTGACTGACCCTCTCTCTGACTGACTCTCTCTCTCTGACTGACTCTCTCTCTCTCTCTCTCTCTCTGACGGACTCTCTCTCTCTCTCTCTGACTGACTCCCTCTCTCTGACTGACTCCCTCTCTCTGACTGACTCCCTCTCTCAGACTGACTCCCTCTCTCAGACTGACTCCCTCTCTCAGACTGACTCCCTCTCTCAGACTGACTCCCTCTCTCAGACTGACTCCCTCTCTCAGACTGACTCCCTCTCTCAGACTGACTCCCTCTCTCAGACTGACTCCCTCTCTCAGACTGACTCCCTCTCTCAGACTGACTCCCTCTCTCAGACTAACTCTCTCTCTCAGACTGACTCCCTCTCTCAGACTGACTCCCTCTCTCAGACTAACTCTCTCTCTCAGACTAACTCTCTCTGACTCTCTCTCTCTGACTGACTCTCTCTCTCTGACTGACTCTCTCTCTCTGACTGACTCTCTCTCTCTCTGACTGACTCTCTCTCTCTGACTGACTCTCTCTCTCTCTCTGACTGACTCTCTCTCTCTGACTGACTCTCTCTCTGACTGAGTCTCTCTCTGACTGACTCTCTCCCTCTCTCTGACTGACTCCCTCTCTCTCTCTCTGACTGACTCCCTCTCTCTGACTGACTCTCTCCCTCTGTCTGACTGACTCTCTCCCTCCCTCTCTCTGACTCTCTCTGACTGACTCTCTCTCTCCCTCTCTCTGACTAACTCTCTGACTGACTCTCTCTCTGACTGACTGACTCCCTCTCTCTGACTGACTCTCTCTCTGACTGACTCTCTCCCTCTGTCTGACTGACTCTCTCTCTGACTGACTCTCTCTCTCTGACTGACTCTCTCTCTCTCTCTCTCTGACTGACTCCCTCTCTCTGACTGACTCCCTCTCTCTGACTGACTCTCTCTCTCTGACTGACTCTCTCTCTCTGACTGACTCTCTCTCTCTCTCTGACTGAGTCTCTCCCTCTGTCTGACTGACTCTCTCCCTTCCTCTCTCTGACTCTCTCTCTGGCTGACTCTCTCTCCCTTCTCTCTGACTGACTCTCTCTCTCTGACTGACTCTCTCTCTCTCTGACTGACTCCCTCTCTCTGACTGACTCCCTCTCTCTGACTGACTCTCTCCCTCTGTCTGACTGACTCTCTCTCTCTGACTGACTCTCTCTCTCTGACTGACTCTCTCTCTCTCTGACTGACTCTCTCTCTGACTGACTCTCTCTCTCTCTCTCTCTGACTGACTCCCTCTCTCTGACTGACTCCCTCTCTCTGACTGACTCTCTCTCTCTGATTGAAACTCTCTCTCTGACTGACTCTCTCTCTCTGACTGACTCTCTCTCTCTGACGGACTCTCTCTCTCTGACGGACTCTCTCTCTCTGACGGACTCTCTCTCTGTTGAAGAGAAGCTTGTGGGGAGCGCAGGTGTCACCATATATATGCAAAGGAAAAATAAATATAGTGTGGTATGTCTAAACAGGTACAGCAATCAACACAGGAATCATGAATGGGAACTCACATTCTGCCAGTTGTAATACAGCATTTGAAACAGCAATAGATGCAGTGGATGGATTCAGCACTGTGCAGGGGGGTCTGGCTTGTGGACACTCCCTGATGTCAGCAGGACAACCCTCAATAGAATGAAAAAGACGACTCTAGTGCAACATTGTATGTTCACGAATGATATATTGAAAATAGGCAATTACTATTGCACTTACATGAGCAACATGTGCTTAGACACATAAAAATCGATGCGCAGCATTGGTGTGTGTCATCCCCCTCACTCCCGAAGTTGCGTCGCGTCACTTCCGGTCCGGCCCGTTGCGTCACTTCCGGTTTCGTCGGCGATCGCAGAATGGGTCAAAACGGGTTCTGGGGTAGGCTGGGCACACGTCTGGACTGCTGCAAGGTTCACTCAACGCGTTTCGCTGGCGTGGCAGCCTCGTCAGGAGTCCGATCTGTAGCTAAAGCTTCATTGTCCATATAAATACCATTTACTGGTTTCTGATTGGATGGTTGAACAATTCTATACTTCTCATTGGCTGAAATGGTACTTGCTGATTGGCCAATGGGCGGGACTACCCGTGTATGCTAATATCAATGTGAATTACATATACATGACACCATTTTATTAAATACATACATAATAAAATCTTTATGCACAATATAAATAAATAATGTAAATAGATAAATAAATAAATACTATATCTACTATTGTAACTCTAATGTTAACTAATACATAGAAGAACTAGCTGATTTACAGAAAATGTAAATCAGCTAGTTCTTCTATGTATTAGTTAGCATTAGAGTTAGAATAGTAGATATAGTATTTATTTATTTATCTATTTACATTATTTATTTATATTGTGCATAAAGATTTTATTATGTATGTATTTAATAAAATGGTGTCATGTATATGTAATTCACATTGATATTAGCATACACGGGTAGTCCCGCCCATTGGCCAATCAGCAAGTACCATTTCAGCCAATGAGAAGTATAGAATTGTTCAACCATCCAATCAGAAACCAGTAAATGGTATTTATATGGACAATGAAGCTTTAGCTACAGATCGGACTCTTGACGAAGCTGCCACGCCAGCGAAACGCGTTGAGTGAACCTTGCAGCAGTCCAGACGTGTGCCCAGCATACCCCAGAACCCGTTTTGACCCATTCTGCGATCGCCGACGAAACCGGAAGTGACGCGACGGGCCGGACCGGAAGTGACGCGACGCAACTTCGGGAGTGAGGGGGATGACACACACCAATGCTGCGCATCAATTTTTATGTGTCTAAGCACATGTTGCTCATGTAAGTGCAATAGTAATTGCCTATTTTCAATATATCATTCGTGAACATACAATGTTGCACTAGTCGTCTTTTTCATTCTATTGAGGGTTGTCCTGCTGACATCAGGGAGTGTCCACAAGCCAGACCCCCCTGCACAGTGCTGAATCCATCCACTGCATCTATTGCTGTTTCAAATGCTGTATTACAACTGGCAGAATGTGAGTTCCCATTCATGATTCCTGTGTTGATTGCTGTACCTGTTTAGACATACCACACTATATTTATTTTTCCTTTGCATATATATGGTGACACCTGCGCTCCCCACAAGCTTCTCTTCAACATTCAAGAAAGGAGAAAACTGGAACTTCTCCAAAGAGGGTTGAGCAGCAAAGTTTGCCATTATTATCATATTTGAGCACACATACTGTATATATCACATATCTTTATTAATTGATTTATTTATTTATTTTCACCTTCATTAGTAGCGCCTCACAATTTCTGTTTTGCACTTGACTCTCTCTCTGACTGACTCTCTCCCTCTCTCTGACTGACTCCCTCTCTCTCTCTGACTGACTCTCTCCCTCTGTCTGACTGACT